>NC_057940.1:24408505-24423505 GCF_018555375.3 Anguilla rostrata
TTTGGCCAAGCCTGGTTGCTCTCTCCCCTGATCCATATCCATTCAGAAAACCCTTTGGCCCAATGCTATTAGCAAGCCAGATTCAGTGTTAAGGTCAGTTATAAAAACCCCACCAGGATCTGTCCATCATCAAACCAACAATGTAAAAACCACATGGGAATCAACCAAAGCCAGTGTTCCAGTTCCATTTCACTTTCTGTCTTGCCTGTGTGTCTGTCTGTCTCTCTAATATGGATACACACATGCACAGGTTACCCCTGTCATTTACCTTAAGACATTCATTCAGCTGATGCATCTTCATCTCTTTGGCCATGTCATTTTGTGTTCCAGCTCTCCATTTCTGTTTCTGTAACCAGCAATGATTTTTTTTTTCTTCTTTGTCCTCTGTCTCTTGGTCAGTCTCTCTATCCTTGCTGTATGAGGAATTCCCTTCTTAGGAGCCACTTGAAATGTATCTTATGTGCTTTATGTTTGCAAGGAAAACTCCCCATGCAGGTCTACGCCAGTCTTTTGAGCATATGGCCCTGTCTGATTGGCTCCTCCCCACATCATGTGACAGAGGCGATTATGACAAAGTGATCCAATTGGCAGCCAACTGGGTTTACACATGATGACTCGTGGATACACAGATACTTATAAACATACACACGCACAGAAAGATGAATGCAGATCCAGATGGCTGGATTTGTTCACTGATTGGGGGATGAAAAAGACAGTGGAATTTTTTTGTTCTTCTTCATAACAAGCAATCTGTCATCATTAGCCACGCCCCTTGAACTTGGTTCAACCCTACGTGCTGGACGCCGGGATGCACAGAACACCTTGCTGACCTACATCCTCCCTCCATCACCCCCAATGAAAAAACTGCTACCATGCCCCGCCCCCACACCCTAACCTCGACCCTTCTGCCTGACCCAGGAATCCAGGGAACTAGAGCAGGTCACACAGGCGCAGAGACCTGGAGAAACCAGTCCAGCGCCCACATGATGTCTGGAGCATTGCCTCAGACCCTGACTTTCACCCCAGGTCAGACACCTCAAATCCCAGTAAATTGAATCTGTTACTTTCTGTAACTTGTAGCTCCGACACCCAACCAAGACTTCAGAAAAAATATGATGTTGGAGAAGCCAGAAGGTCTGTTGTTATGAATTAAAAATATGTATTCAGCTTCAACATTAAAACATGTTATCTGAGAGAATTTAAATGGGATTCTTTTTGGGTGGTATAATTTTTTTTCTCTTACTAGTGTAATTGTTTTCGATATAAACTATTAGTTCCTCCAAGAAAGTTATTTCAAAAATTGTGGCCCATATTGTGGTTCAGAGTACAGAATAAAATTAACTATTTGCAAGTTCCTTATCTTGTTGATAAAATAAAAAATACAATTTCCTTTACTTCTATTCATCCAAATTTAAATTTAATGTATTTACTTTGATGTATTCACAGATTTTTATTCACCTCTGACATCTTTTCACTTTTCGGGATAAAAATGATTGTCTAGTGTAATGTGAAGCCAAGGGGCAGTGTTGGTATGGATATATGAGTGACGGAGAGTGACAGAGAGAGAGAGAGAGAGAGAGAGAGAGAGAGTGCGTGCTTCACTGTCTGGTCACAGCTCTTCTGCCAGTGAAACAGGAAACTGGCCACCATAGGGCAGGGTGCTATTCTGGGTGCTGTCCACATCACTGTAGCGTGCCAAGCTCAGACACTGCGGCTTTCACTGCGCCGGGCTAATTTCTGTAATTCGCGGACCGTCTGACCCAGGGCTCAGCTCTCCTTTCCACTGAACTGCTTCCTCCTGGGGCAGCAGGTCCAGGGCAGGGCTGGGCCACCAGACAGTTCTGTAAGTGGAGCAGGTTAGAGATCGACAGTGAGTGCTGCTCTGAGACTAATGAACAGGCTCATGCAGGATTACATACCTGCAGAGACAAAAGCATGCAAGCTTTTCTGTTTCTGAGAATTTACCCAATACCAAAGGCACCTTGCCTTGATACTGTGTTTGCTTTAACTGAATAAATCCCGACACAACGGCGAAGACAAGTAAGCCACTGTGGACAAGGGCAAGAGGTTGAGGAGTCAACAAAAATCTAGAGAAATCACTATTTTAGCAAAACAGAATGAAGATATTTTTGAGACCAAAAATTTTTGAGAGCAAAAAAAAGGTTTTGGCACCTAAGTGAGTAATGAGTGACTGAAAGTGAGAGTGTGTTGCACTGTTGGGGTGGGGGGGGCGGGGTGGTGGTGGTGGTGAGAGAGTGAGAGGAATGTTGTGTTCAGCCTTCTATAAATCTAGCCAATTATAGGCCACAAGATGGTTGGCCACTCCTGTGCTAAACTCTAGGGGGTCAACCCTAATGCCTCTTCTGCTATTTCTGCAACTGGAAACTTGCCAGAAAACACACCAGTGTCTGCTGTATGCAAGGTGCGGATTCGCTTCTAAAGTCAACACAGGCCAATTCTTTGGAATTATTTTTTTATTTGCAAGGCCATTGTTTCCTACATTAGTTCTCTCAATTTGAGATGTTAGAAAATGTGTTACAAAATATTTAATAACTATAACCACTCTTAAACAGACTGCCTGCGTTCTGAATTTGGAGAGACAACTTTCATTTTTTATGCACACTGCTGCTTATTCCTTTTACAGGATCAGGCGAAACAGGTCCTGCTAATGCGTTTTCCTGTGCAAAGAGGTGTGAACCTTTAGCATGCCAACTTAAGGTTTATTTGATCTGTTTTAATATCTGTCATTTGCTGTATTGTCATTCTCAACATTGCATTGTGTATTCTCATCTAATTCATTAAGAGACACATTCAAAGGTGTAGTTAATTTCATTCTAATTACCTACGAGATGAATAAATTTGTTACAGAGCAGGTTTGACAAGACAGAACCGTTTCTGTGGAAGCATTACCCTGATTGGGGGAGGGGGAGTATCATTTTCAGAGAGTAAGTATCATTTTCAAATGAACTATTTCACTGTTTTGGTAATAAATATCATTATGACATTTATTCTTATATCCATTGTCAATGAGAATGATTGACAACTGTCTGCAAAGCCTTACCTTTCTCTTTGCCTGTCTTTTCCCCAACATTATTTGTTTTCTTTGTGTAGAGCCTCTCTACTTGATTCCCGCTCTCCACCACCAAGCATTAATTTCTCTGCATTAACTCTTTCTGATTTGTATTTTGTGTTGTTGGGTTTTTTTTTTGTTTTTTTTTGCTTTTTCTCTCCGCTTCTCAGATGTAAACAACAAACATCTTGCAGACAGGATTACTATCTCTCTCTCCCTCTCTCACATCATGTCTGTTTATGAGCAGTGAGAAAAACACTGTTGTTGCCGGGGTCCCCTGTCACTCAAGGCTTCCCTGGCAACAACCACACCCACACTCACATACTCATCACGAGCCAAGCATCATAACCTCCGCATCTCAGAATCTGACCAATGGCAGACGAGTGTTGTGGTGATGTCACATTACGTTTGACAGCCTCTGCCTTACAGGGTGTATTTGAATCCCTTTAACCTCAGGGATTATCTGCCCTTTCAATACCTTAAATATGTATGATTGCCTTATTTCTTTTTTATCACTTAAGCACTGCAGGATTGAATGTGTTTTTCAATTCACTCCTCTCCTCCCTTCTCCTATGTCTTTGTGTGATAACTTGTTTTTCTGTTTTCCCTTCTTCACATCTACCTTTGTGTCCTTGGGCTCTGCCCTCCATGAGATGAGGGGATGAAAAGCTATCAAAGCTATTTACTCCTCACCATAAAGCTGTTTTTCATGGTTAATGCTGATTTGAATGCGGGAGACCAACTGGTAGCTGAGTCCTTTTTATGTGAATACATGAGCACAAAAGGCCTGATTTAAAGCTGAAACTGTGGCATTATGAAAACGATGTAACAATCATGGCACTTTTGTCGCCATACAAATAACCGAATTTGCACATACCCTATAATGCCACAACTTAACGAACAGAATTAAAGACAAACAAGGAACATTCTGGATACCAATCAGAAACAGGTTCAGGATGATGACATCTTATCATTTTAAAAGTGCATTGTTATTTAAAAGGTACATTTTCTGGTCAATGGAAAATAATAAGATTAAAGGTACAATACCAGTGTAAAGGCAAACTGTAAGATTAAAGGAACATGATCACCTTGAAGGGAAATAATCAGTTAGAGTAAAGTTACTTTGCTTCCTCTGTTTCTCACTCACTGGCATGCTCTCCAGTCTACAAGGGCCAGTTCTCTGAAACTCAAGACACTTCCAGATAACCTATTCACAGTCCTCATAATTTCATTGTTTAACTGAATTGAAAATTCTGTCAGTATCTTTCCTGGAATTCTGCATATCCTCTTACAATGGAAGCAAATATATCAAATAGATGCAAGTGTCCATTGGATAATATGATGAATATTACAATATTACTAGGATAAGATAAACACACGCTGGTTGAGATCCAAGTAATGGACAAAGCTCGCTTACTAACAAGCAAACAAACATCCATGCAAGAAGTCCATAGCATTGCAGCCGTTATTTCCACAGCATTGTAGCAACAGGGTGAGAAAGGGCTGCGTTGGAGGGGAAGGAGCACCTCACCTGAGACACACCGAATGTGTGCCACCTACAGGGCAACCAGCATGCAGGTGCGAGGGAAGGGGCCTGTCACTATGGCAACCTGAGTTTGAAGTTTATAATATGGAAAATGGCCACACCTCTTCTCAACAAGACAGAGGCAGAGATCTTGGGAATTTGAAAGAATCTTGATTTTTTTTTAAGTGATTGATCTCACGCAATCCATGATAAAAACCCAACGTAAACAACAAGGAACACTCCTGGCACCAACCCTTGCACAGTTAGGCTACCTAGAAACGGGTGGCCAAAACATAGCAATAGGGGTTCCTAGGAACTAACTTGCCCATGAGTCACAGGATTGACATCACATGCTCACAATTTTGTGTTATACCCAAGAGGCCAACTTTCATTCTCATCCTCACCACTGGATACAATATTGCGTCTGCTGATATCTATGGTTTCCATTCAAAAAGCCAGTTTCCCCAATGCGCTCCATTCATTTTTGACAGCAAAATAAACATAATTCCAAAATACAAGGAAAGTAATTTATAATTTTTCCACTGTGAAATTTTTTTTTAGCCTAAGTCATATTTTCATTGCCTTAGTTGGAGATCTGTATGATGGTGGGAGCTCCTTCTGGTGGCAGCTCTTAAGTTAGACCACTGAACAAGCTCCTGGCAAAATCGATTTATTTCAGTTTCACTCAAGTTGAATCCTGAGCTCACAGGACAGCTCGGGTAGCTGCATGCAAATTTTAACTCCAAATGTAATTGATGTTACTGCATCTAAGGAAACTGTATAAGAAAATATACTGTCTGTCATTTGCCTAATTAGCTAATGACAACAACAATACTTGAGTCCCAGTGATTTAAGCAAACTAGCTGTGTAGTAACATAAAGCATTATGAAGCTCATACCCATTCCATATTGTAGAGTTCTGTGATCACGGTCAGTGGCTGGAGGCCTCATGCCTCATACCTGCCACCAAACAGCCGGGGTTTGAACAGCACAAGGGTACAATTGCCAACTAAATTGGAAGACAAAATGAAAAAAAAAAAATATCTGAAACAATATTTTAAAAATATCTAATACTTAAAAAATTCAATACTTAAAAAAAAGGTCATACAACGCCAAATCCTTTGTTTCCTGTGCTGTCTTTTATTTTTCTCAGGTCAGGCTTAGCAGCCTGTGAGCTGATGCTTTATTCACTTTATTTAGCTCAGTTTATATGAATCGGCATTAGCGGAACTACAAGCACAGTCCTGCTGCCTGTCTGCCATGCTCATATGAAGACCCCTACATGGCCCGCAAAGGACACAAAAGATAGGCAGAGGCATTGTAGGCTCTGAGAACATACAGGATACCCCTTTGCAAATGCATGAAAAAAATAATAAAATAAAAGCATGCCTGACAAAGAAGAAACAAAGACCAAAGTTCCGCTGACTCAAATGGTTTCACACCTTCATGTTCAACAGGAAAAGGGAGAAAGCTAAGGGGTATTAATAAACGCACATCCGTAGCATGGTCTCTGCGTGCGATTTCATGCTTCCATCAGAGAATTCACCAGCACTCACGCACACAAACATGCTCTTAAACTCACATACTTACAGTACACACAAACATAATACGCACAAACACGAACAACTGCATGTACACACAGACCCATACAAACCCCCATACACACAAAAGCACACACACATGCATATGCAGAGAAGCACGCGAACACTGCTATCTCCTGCTGTGAGTTCCAGTGCATTCAGTCACGTCTAGCAGCCCCACAGCTTGATAACTCAAAGTGTGACTTCTGTGAGAATCACAAAGAGGTTCAGGCAGGAGGTTAAAAGGAGCGGCTCACACAGTCCCAATTATGCTGCTCACTACTGGCTGGTATTTACACCCAAGTCTGTTCCCCATGAGCTGACAGGACCATGTCTCATCACAACAAACACAGTACTGTTCACCATGGGGCCATAGTACTTTTCACCATGGGTCCATAGTACTGTTCACCATGGGGCCATAGTACTGTTCACCATAGGGTCCATAGTGCTTTTCACCATGGGTCCATAGTACTGTTCATCATAGGGACCATAGTACTGTTCACCATGGGTCCATTATACTGTTCACCATGAGTCCATAGTGCTTCTCTCCATGGGCCTATTTGGCCAAGTCTGCTCTCTGTTCACAATGAGCTTAATGGGCTGAGCCTGGTTACCATAGACCTAAAGTACTGATAACCATAGCAGTGAATCTGCTCTCCATGGTTTCAGTGCTTTTGTATGTCAGCACTGAATGGGCCAGGATAACAGAGAACTGGACCAGAAGGAAAACAAAAAGGTCTGGAGGATGAGGAGGAGGAGGAGGAGGTGGAGGAGGAGGAGAAAAGCTAATAGTTCAAGGGCTCATCTGAAATTGATTTAATTGACAGCCCTTCCTCTCTCTCTCTCTCTCTCTCTCTCTCTCTAAAAAACAATGCATGCATTTAAAAGAATGAGGTATATTGAGAGAGCAGTTTGTGTGGTAAATGAAGAGGAGATAAAGATATGTTTAGAATAAATGGTGTTTGAGCATTGCATTGGGTTTATTTCTGTGTTGTATTTCTTTCTTTGGGCGGGGGGTGGGGGTAGGGGTGGGATGTGGGTTTGTAAATGGGGGGTTGTGATAGGTTTTAAGGTTGTTGTGGGAAATTGAGTGTTTCAATAAAGGGACATCAAAAGTCAAAGCCTCTCTCTCTCATGCGATGTTTTGAATTTTGTTCCTCCTTGTGAGTAAAACAGGGGTTCTACAAATTTAGTGAACATGCTGAAGGGGGTTATCTTAGTATGCCTGAGGTTTGAATATACATAGTATAAACTGAATGTTATATTGATATGTTGAAGATGTAGAACCTGGCCGTATGGCTTACACTACCTAATGAATAGTGTATTGGGGGTGCAGTTTGTGTGGACGATGGGGGGATTGTGAGATAACTTCACCATGATGTGTGGGGGGGGAGTCTCTCACTCACTCACTCTCTCTTTCTTTCTTGGCTCTCTTGTTTTACAGAAGTGTTTCTCTGACCTGAATCCCCCTCTTCTCTACCTCCCCCTCCAAGTCCATTTGACCTAATTCTCTTCAATCCGCTTCTTCTTCTCATGGGGACAACAGTCAAACCCCCCGCCCCCACCAATTGTGTAAATCCCTTCCTTCTCTAATTTTAACCCCAGTCCCCTCCCCCTCTGAGATTTCACAATCAAAACATCCACAACCCTATAAACTGATAACATTTCCATTTCCCATTCCTTTCTCAACCACTCCCACCCACCAGGACCTGGAATATGAAAGAAATATGTGCTTTATTAGAGGGACACTTTTTAAAAAAGAAATCCTTGGAGCATCTGACATTGATTCCCTTCCTTCTCTCTTGATTGGCTATGCCTGGTGGTGGATGCTTGTGGGGCTGATTGTGTGCCCACCCCATCACCTGACAGAAAAAGACAGCAAAAAATAGTCTGCTTGTGTCAACAAGTTTACACTGCCTGGTTCCAGCACTTAACAGTATTAAAGTTACTGTTCAGTCTGGGGTGACTGGGGGGGGGGGGGTGTTAGCTATCTGCTCATCCACTGTCTACAGTAACAGGTGGTGGAGGGAAGAAGGGGGTGGGTGATGTCTAGAGTGAGTTTGACCCTGGTAGGTGTGAGCAGCTTCTGTGAGAGTTACACCACAGACTCATTACATGCTAATTAACCTGCTCTGTGCGTCTCTGTCAACAGCGTTCTCTATCTCCGCTCACTCCTTCACACAGTGTCAATGTCAACTGTATTGGACAATGAAGAATTACTGTGTTCACCAGGTCTCCCTCAGTTCAATTACATTTTTCAAATCAAAATGCTTTATTGCCATTACATTTCAATATTTGTGTTGTCAAAGCTTTACAAAAAACATGACAGTGCACATTATCACTGCAATGCCACATTGTCTTGAAATATACACAAATAAACACATAACAAGTACATGCAAATCTCTCTCACAGCATATCAATATGTCGATACCTTCATTGATTGTGCTACTTTCCTCAAAAGAAAGCAAAGGACTAAGTTTAAATAAATAGTTTTCACTGCATTTCATGCTCATTGTTACTGTTACATCTTAAATACTTCCAGGGAGTGTGTGTGTGTTTATGTATGTTTTCATGCCGGTCAGAGAACCACAGGGAAGGTGTGTGTTGTGTGTGTACGCATTTACTCATGCCTTGGTGAGGCCAAGCTGGCCGTATTAAGTGTCAGAAGACTACCAGCATGGGCAATGAGATTTTTGTGTGTTGGTGATGTTAATACCGAGGACAGATGGCGTGCCAATGGCAACTAGAGTGTACCAGTTATGGACCGAATACTGAGCAACAAATAGGACATGGAAATGAAATCTGTGATGATGTGTTGCTGACATACTTCTAATAGAAGTGTGTTGGCATGCGGAAGGAATTTGTTTTGATGGTCTTCGAAATTCACTTCTGGTTTTACTTCATATTTTGAACTGGTCATGTATTCCTCCTGAACACCAGCCCCTTCGGACAGCTGTAAAATGGAAGAGTCGCGTTCCCCCCTCCCCTCTCTCGCTCCGAACGTTCTCTCGCAGCAGAACAGTCTTGTGGGATCTGTAATCTGGCTGTCTAATCCCGACTCAGGGCGGCTACCTGTATCCTCAGTCCATTAACCCACCTGACCCACTGTGTCTGTACACCACTCCGTTTCATAACGAGCCACCTGCTGCCCTGGTCCACTTTCCACCACGGAACCCACTAATCCAATCACACGCACCCCTCCGTACCTCTATTTCTGTCCTAAATGAGTCCGCATACCTCATGACGCTATCGTATACTGACGCATTCAGGGCAGACAGAGATAGACAGGTGGACAGATTTGAAAATGGAAGGCTGACTTTTCCCTCATCGCTTGTTCTGAAACCATTAGAAAGCATTTACCTGTCTGGCCTAATCCCTTTCTCCCTTCGTTTCTCTCTTCCTATTCCTCAGACCTTTTTCACTGCTCTCTGGATTAGACGGCTTAAACGTGTGACACTGGGAGACTTTTTTTTCTCTTTCTCTCACTGCCTCTATCTATTATATACCTCTCTTCCTTATCCTGAAAGAGTGGGATCATATGAAACTGCAACAGACATGCTTTGCTTTGATATCAGACCCCTTGACGAGGAAAGCCACATCCATTCAGTCTGTTTCCTCTGATGTTTCTAATGCCATATCGCAGTCGTACAGCTGCGGCTTCTGTTTTCTACATTCTCTGTTCTTGTAGATACACAACTGCATACATGAACACACACACACACACACACACACACACACACACACACACACACACACACACACTGCACTTTAGCACAGGCAGTGTAGCTCAGGAGTCACACATTTTAACCTGCCATATACCCTCGGTGGTGTGAGTCAGAGGGCACACAGAGCTTCAGGCCTATTATAAGCAGCGTGTCCCCGACTGAGAGAAGGGGAAGGCGCAGTTTGCAGGGCTCTCTCCAGAGAGATCATTAGCGCGTCCTGCGACGGCCTCTCTCCTGTGTACCTCGTACTGAGGCTGTGTGACGCTGTGTGGTGACACAGTGTGGATGGGTGGAGTAAACAACCCTCAGCCCATAGGCAGGTAGAGAAGACCTGCAGAGAGTGTGAGAGTGTGTGTGTGTGTGTGTGTGTGTGTGTGTGTGAGAGAGAGAGAGAGAGAGAGAGAGAGCCATGTGCCACATGTGGAATGTCCAAGAGTGAGTGAGGTGGAGGTGGGGGGAGGGTGTGTCCATAGTGGCCAGTTGAGGGTGAGAAGGAGAGTGTGATTGAGGGTATGGTGATGCAGACAGCAGGTCCCTCAACATTTCCTGTGGGCAGGAGAAGATGTCAGTCAGGACAATTCACATATTAAGATTAAGTATTTAATGAATATTTAATTCCTTCTTTTTTTTTTTGGTTTGGCGCTGAATAGATCTGCTTCACTAATCTTAGGAACACAGAGTCCACGGTGTTTGTCCTTGTAGGGAGGCTTCCCAAATGTCACTTGAAAATGCTGAGGTAGTGTGATACCAAAGAGTGCAAGGCACAATTCTCTACCAGCTGTAACTGAACTAATCTAAGGAGTCATTCAAACATATTTGCGGTGTCCGATTATGCCGCCCAGTGAGGGTTCAGTCAGGTGGGGGTCTACTTTTCATTGCTCTCTAGCAACCCCTGCCAGTTGGTTGGGCGCCTGTGGACTACATGTAGATGCTGAATATAAAAGGTCTTCCTCCGACTCCACTGTATGCAAATTTAGCTGTACTGTGCAGTATGCTGCAGATCATTGGACATTACAAATCAAAATGGGAATTGAACATGTTCAGCCCCAAGTTGAATATTTAATTATTTCTCATTTTTAAAGACGCATTTTTCCATACAAAGCCAAGGAGCATTGAACAGCACAGCAGCAAAAATGTGCTGGTCATCAGTTTTGATTGTTATAAAGTCCCTTGAAAGACCAGATTATGAAAAGGAAAGATACTTCTCCATTTTATTCGCCTTTCTAGAGAGACAGACGTGCTTCCCCTGACCAAGATATTACCGACAATGGAGACGTCAAAGGGGGAGAGAACACACTCACAGATACTCTCTCTATTCCCACAGGCTCATGACTCAACGCAAAAAAAGGTTAGAAATGTTTAAACTGATCTGGGAGGGTTCCTGTAAGCCTGAGGGGCACTGAATGTGAAATAAGACCTATTGATTTGTTAATCAAACAGTTAATCAAAATGTTTGAAACATGGAACTTAAATTACACATTTAAATAAACGAAATGCAAAAAAATATAAAATGTATGAAACATACATGCATGCTAAATAGTCGAACATTTAAAAATAAAGTTTTGTTCTTGGCCATGATCATGATTAATATTTACAACTGTTCTTTCAGACCTCATATATACAGGAAATGTGTTTTTTTGGTAAAGGTGTTAAAAAAGTGGTACTTTTTAAAATGCGGGGTATTAAAATGTGGGGTAATAATGCAAGGTAAAATAAATGTATTTTATGTCATGTTAGACATTGTATTACAGCAAAAATATCTCTATCTTTCATCAACAAAATGTGATTGGTTGAGACTTGGGGGCCAGTGGTGACACTGTGATCACATCATAGCAATTCTGAGATTTGGCGGGAAAAAAACACTCCTGCTGAGTGATCAGGAGTGCGGCATGATGGCAATTAAGTCACTTCCTGCCCAGGTCTGTCAGAAACTCCCAACACCTTCCCATAACTGCTCACCTGACTGTGCGTGGAAAGAATGAGATTGCCTTCGAGAGGTTTGTGATCATTATCAAAGCATGCTGTCTGCCATTGCATCATTATGTGGCCCCTCTCTATGTCTGTAATGAAAATGACACTAAAATCAGTAACTGAAAGCAGACACCAAATGTCAATGATGGCTGCTGAACAACAGCCAACCCGCAGTTAAAGGTCATTTGTACTTTCATTCTTTGAAGTGTATGTGTGTGTGTGTGTGTGTGTGTGTGTATATGTATATGATTTCTTGATTGTTGCTGTATGTGTTCATTTTCTGTTATATTATCTGTGTGTGAATGTGTGTGTGTGTGTGCGTGTGCTTGTGTGTGCGTGTGTGTGCGTGTGTGCATGTGCGTGAATATGTGTGTGTGGGTGTGTGTGCATGTGTGTGTGGGTGGGAGTGTGTGCATATGCTTGTATGCATGTGTGCGTGCGTGCGTGCGTGCCTGCGTGCGTGCGTGTGTGTCTGTGTGTGTGTGCGTATGCGTGTATGCATGTGTGTGTGTGCGTGCGTGCGTGCGTGCGTGTGTGTGTGTGTCTGTGTGTGTGTGTGCGTGTGCGTGTGCTTGTGTGTGCGTGTGTGCGTGTGTGCGTGTGCGTGAATATGTGTGTGTGGGTGTGTGTGCATGTGTGTGTGGGTGGGAGTGTGTGCGTATGCTTGTATGCATGTGTGCGTGCGTGCGTGTGTGCGTGCGTGCGTGCATGCGTGCGTGTGTGTCTGTGTGTGTGTGCGTGTGCACACATGCTCTCTGTGGTGTTATTATCACCCCAAAGTGTTGGGGGTGTTGATGGGTGTCTGTCACCACACTCTCTGAGGTATTTGAGGCAGGCAGTGCTGCCTGTGATTTCTGTGCGGAAGGGGACCGGAGGGAGCAGGTGGGACAGTGTTTTCGTCTCAGACGTGTGGAAGGACAGGTTCCCCCCCCCGGGGGCGCGGGCCGTTTGCGTGGGTGGCTGAATGCGCCGGGACGCGGGGGCGAGCAGGAAGTCTGCCCGGCGTTACTCAAGAGGATCAGTCAACGCTGCTCACTCCTGCAGCTCAGCGATCTGCACGCGTCCTCGCCAGCACAAGCACATCCCTCATCTCTCCTGATCAAAACAGGGATTTGGCGCTTTTGCTACAGGTTGGCGAGGGGATGACAGGCTGAAGGCTGAGAGAGGGGGGAGAGGGGAGGGGGCGAGGGGCAGGTGCTCATGTCTCTCTGACCTCACCATCAGCATCAGACCCCTCCCTTTCAGCCAGCCGTACTTTAGCCTGATGGCAGCCATGTAAGAGTGGCGAGCGCATACAGAGTTAAACTGAGATAAATATGCACAGACCACAGGAAGGATCGCTGGTGGTTACTCGCCTTTCTTCTGTGTAATGAGGCGTGTCACACACTCTGTGTGCTGATAGATTACATGATTGCTCTGTCTCTGTGCACACATAAATTTAGCTTAGATTAAGGTTGTTGCCTGACATGTTGTCAGGCCTGACATAAGTCTGGAAGATGAGGGCATTGTCTCACTGTGTGTGTGTGTGTGTACGTGTGTGTATGTGTGTGTGCGTGTGTGTGTATGTGTGTGAGTGTGTGTGTATGTGTGTGAGTGTGTGTGTGTGTATGTGTGTGAGTGTGTGTGTATGTGTGTGTACGTGTGTGTGTGTGTGTGTGTGTACGTGTGTGTATGTGTGTGTGCGTGTGTGTGTGTATGTGTGTGAGTGTGTGTGTGTGTATGTGTGTGAGTGTGTGTGTATGTGTGTGAGTGTGTGTGTGTGTATATGTGTGTGTATGTGTGTGTGTGTATGTGTGTGTGTGTGTTGTGTTTTTTTGTGTGTGTATAGTGTGTGTTGTGTGTGTGTGTGTGTGTGTGTGTGTGAGTGTGTGTATGTGTGTGAGTGTGTGTGTGTATGTGTGTGAGTGTGTGAGTGTGTGTATGTGTGTGAGTGTGAGTGTAAGTGTGAGTGTGTGTGTGCATGTATGTGTGTGTGTGTGTGTATGTGTGTGTTGTGTGTGTGTGTATGTGTGTGAGTGGCGTGTGTGTGTTGTGTGTGAGTGTGTGTGTGTACTGTGTGTGTAGTGTGTGTGTTGTAGGTGATGGTGTGTTTTGCGTGGCATGCATGACGGACGCCTGTTTGGGACACGACGCGCGTGTCAATGTCCTACGGAGACGTGCGCGACACTCTTCAGAAAGCCACATGAAACACGGCCGCTCCAGAGCAGGGCGGAGTCTGGAGATGGGATGTGATGAGTGACAACCACTGTGCCACACGCACGCAAGGTGAGTCACAAAAACACCACCCCATCTATCAGCCACCCTCAACCCAGACCCTTTCATAAAATACATCCCCTCCACACTCTCCTGCCCCTCAAACCTATCTCTCTCTCCCTCCCTCTCTCTCTCTCTCTCTCTCCCTCCCTCTCTCTCTCTCTCTCTCTAACATTTTATTTGAATTGTATGGCTTGAAACATACTTTATCCTCTCATTAGCAAAGCATATCACTTGTCATAATCAGTCCTAACAGCACAATACACCTTTTAAGAGATATACGTAACACTGCAATGATATGTGCACAAATAATTTTGTAAACGTTATCTTGAAATTTGTTTTTGCAAAATTCGAAGTGCACTGTTATGACATGAGCTTGTAATACTCTGATATGATGATCATGGTGTTATGCAATATTAAAAACAGTATGACTTTTTGTTGTGATTTTTTGTAGCTGGTCCTTGATGATTAGTTCAACATAACCATGATCATTGTCCTCCATACCAAAATAAATGAGTCAAAATATATTTTCAAACATTTCATTACATATTAACAGTCATTTAATATTTGATTTTGGCTTGTTATAACAAATATACTGTACTGGATGTCATCCTTCCCACAAAATATATTTCCTTCCAAGGGACTATAACACAATGCGGTATATTATCATACATGTCTGTGCCAATTGGTCTGGACAAGGGTATTTTCCAGACTGTAAATAATAATGATGACAGACAGACAACTGTCCACAGACAGAAGAGACGGTCCCAGACTGTTGTGTCTATCACCACTGCCTCTATGTCAACAGTGGCACACAGTTATCATTATCTTCAGACACAACACGGTGTGACATAACCGCCATCAGAAGACATTTCAA
>NC_057940.1:24428505-24511005 GCF_018555375.3 Anguilla rostrata
GTAAAGTTCGTCTCACATTGCATTTTTATGCAATGTTCTGTTGCCAGTCCATTTACAATTTACACCGCTAGTTCCCCGATAGGGGATGAATAACGTAATTATGGAAATAACGTTATTTACCTTAGATAAACATTGGATCGTGTGGCCCCCCATAGCGGTTGTGGCCCTAAACAACCGCATAGAGCGTTTATGCCATGGGCCAGCCCTGACAGCGTACCACCATGCATTGCCTAAACGCTTCAGCGTTCACAGGAATCTGGGTTATCATATAATACAGCACTACCTGCTATGCTCCTCCAGGTCTGCTCCCGTGGGTAAAGCTGGTGAACAACTTTGAGGCGCAGTACTCCTACATCACCAACGAGGGCAGCGTCTTCACCTTCCGCACCAACCTGCAGGCCCCACGGTACCGGCTGATCAACATCGACCTGCAGAAGCCTGACCCAGCACACTGGCATAACCTCATCCCTCAGCATGACAAAGACGTCCTGGGTAAGAGACCAGAACACGCTTAGTGTGTGTGTGAGTGTGTAAATGGTAAATGGACTGCATTTATATAGCACTTCTATCCAAAGCACTTTACAATTGATGCCTCTCATTCACCCATTCACACACACACCAACGGTGAAAGGCTGCCATGCAAGGTACCAATCAGCTCGTTGGGAGCAATTAGGGGTTAGGTGTCTTGCTCAGGGACACTTCGACACGGCCAGAGTGGGGGATCGAACCGGCAACCCTCCAACTACCAGACAACCGCTCTTACCTCCTGAGCTATGTCGCCCCATAGTGAGAGTGCATGTGTGAGTGTGTGTGTGTTAGAGTGCATGTGTGAGTGTGAGAGTGTGTGTGTGTGTGTGTGTGTGTGAGTGATTCTCTAAGTGTGAAGTGATGAAATTGTCTGTTCTGGGCATGGGGGTTGCTTTGAAACCATGAATACAGACCCTCCCCCATCCTTCTGGAGCTGAGGTTGTGGGTTGAGGTTTTTTTGATGTGCGCCACTGCCATATATGAAATGCACTGCACTGTTGTAACAAATCTGTAACATTTGCTGTGTAATTTAAACACAGTATATTACATTTCCATAAGGGAGAACATGTGTATCATCTGTTTAACTTGATAACTGTCCTACAGGCCATGGGGGCCAGATACTGTAATAATGTGAAAGTGATGACATCTAAAAGCTGTTCTGTGATGATATCTAAACGCTGTTCTGTGATGATATCTAAACGCTGTTCTGTGATGATATCTAAATGTTGTTCTGTGATGATATCTAAATGTTGTTCTGTGATGATATCTAAACGCTGTTCTGTGATGATATCTAAATGTTGTTCTGTGATGATAGCTAAAGGCTGTATTCTATTATAATTTATAATCAAACTTGCCTTCCCTTTCTGCCTGCCGGCTCTGTGCCTGGTATGTGTGGCATGTGCGCATGCAGGGTTTGTGTCCTGTGTGAACCAGCGCCATCTGCTGGTGAACTACGTGCACGACGTCAAGGACATACTGCAGCTGTACGAGCTGTCGTCCGGGCGACTGGTCAAGGACCTGCCGCTGGATGTGGGGACCGTGGTGGGGGTCAGCTGCAAGAAGAAACAATCTGACTTCTTCTACAAGTTCACCTCCTTCACCACTCCAGGTTTTTTACCTGCAGCTCGAATGACCCCCCCATTCACACACAATGTCATAAACCACATTCACCTCTTTAATACCGTACCCCATTCACCATCAATAGTAAACTGCATTTTCCTCTTTAACACTGTCCTCATTTCACCATCTACACACTACTGTATGCCGCTCTCCCAAATTCTGTTTCCTCTCAAAATCCCTACACTGTACTTTGAGAAGGTGAAGGAAAGAGGGATAGGGAGGTAGAGAGAGGAGTGATGGGAAAGGGTGAGGAAAGAAGGGCAAGCAGTGTGTGAAGCTTCTCATCTCATCCACAGGGATCATCTACTACTGTGACCTGAGCATCCCTGCACCCGAGCCCACCATCTTCAGGCAGGTGGAGGTGAAGGGTATCCAGCCAGCCGACTACCAGACCACACAGGTGAGACTGACTACCAGACCATAGAGGTGAGACTGACTACCAGACCACACAGGTGAGACTGACTACCAGACCATACAGGTGAGACTGACTACCAGACCACACAGGTGAGACTGACTACCAGACCACACAGGTGAGACTGACTACCAGACCATACAGGTGAGACTGACTACCAGACCATACAGGTGAGACTGACTACCAGACCATACAGGTGAGACTGACTACCAGACCAACAGGTGAGACTGACTACCAGACCACACAGGTGAGACTGACTACCAGACCACACAGTGAGACTGACTACCAGACCACAGGTGGGGACTGACTACCGACCACACAGGTGAGAACTGACTACCAAAGACCACACAGGTGAGACTGACTACCGACCATACAGGTGAGACTGACTACCAGACCATACAGGTGAGACTGACTACCAGACCATAGAGGTGAGACTGACTACCAGACCACACAGGTGAGTCTGACTACCAGACCACACAGGTGAGACTGACTACCAGACCATACAGGTGAGACTGACTACCAGACCATACAGGTGAGACTGACTACCAGACCATAGAGGTGAGACTGACTACCAGACCATACAGGTGAGACTGACTACCAGACCATAGAGGTGAGACTGACTACCAGACCATACAAAGAGTAACAATACCGAGTCTGACGAACAGTAATCCAGTGCATCTATGCTCTGTGTCCCAGGTGTTCTACCCCAGCAAGGACGGAACCAAAATCCCAATGTTCCTGGTGCACACCAAGGGGATCAAAAAGGATGGATCCCACCCTGTATTCCTGTATGGATACGGAGGCTTTGAAAACTCCATTCAGCCCTATTACAAGTCAGTACTATAGTCAGGGGTCTTGGGTTTGTGTGGTGTGTGTGTGTGTGTCTGTCTGCATATCCATCTGCTTAGGAATGCATGGAGATGAAAGAATGGCGCACATGTGTACTGTGCTATCTATGTATTTGCTCAGTATGTACCCAGCTGTCACCCACTCCTGCTACTCTCACTGTCCCACAGTGTGGCCTACCTGCTCTTTGTCAGACACCTGGGTGGAATCCTGGCTGTGGCTAATATCAGGGGAGGAGGAGAGTATGGACAGACCTGGCACAAGGGTACAACTATCCACTGACCTGTCCACTGAACACACCACTTCACCTATCCATTACAAACACCTTCTACTCAACACGCCTCCCCACCTGTCCATTACAAGCACCTTCTACTCAACACGCCTCCCCACCTGTCCATTGCAAACACCTGTCCACTGAACACACCTCAATTTATCCACTGAGCATATTCCACAGCATGCATGTACACACAAACACACACACACACATACACACACACACACACGCACGCACGCACACACACATGCCCTTTTGGCCCAGAGCTGTATTGACAGTCTTTGACTGTCTGCGGCCCTCCTGCGTCTCTCTCTCTCTCCAGCTGGTTCCCTGGGAAACAAGCAGAACTGCTTTGATGACTTCCAGTGCGCCGCGGAGTTCCTGATCAAAGAGCGGTACACCTCCGCCAGCCGCATCGCCATCAACGGGGCCTCCACGAGGCTGTCGGGGTAGCACGGGGGAGGGCGATGGCCAGACTCGGCACAGCGCTCACCTGTCTACTGAACACTACCTTCAACCCAGCACACTGGGGTAAGGCACGGGGAGGAGAGGGGCGTACGGCCAGACTCGGCCCAGCGCTACACCTGTCTACTGAACACTACTCTCCATCACTACACTCAGCACACCTGTGGGGGGTAAGGCACGGAGGAGGAGAGGGGCGTATGGCCAGACTCGGCCCAGCGCTACACCTGTCTACTGAACACTACTCTCCATCACTACACTCAACACACCTGTGGGGGGTAAGGCACGGGGGAGGAGAGGGGCGTGTGGCCAGACTCGGCCCAGCGCTACACCTGTCTACTGAACACTACTCTCCATCACTACACTCAGCACACCTGTGGGGAGGGGGGGGGGGGGGTAAGGTAGAGGATGTGTGGATGGGCAGATCATAAGAACAGCACATGATAGGGAACGGGTATGACTTTGGATGGGGGAGGGGGGTATTTCTTAAAAAGGGCAGGAAGCAGGGCTGTGGAACAGTGCAGTAGGATCGGGACGGCTCTGTGCACTGAAGCCTAGCAGGAACAGGGCTGTGGGGCTCTGCGGGGTTTACACTCAGACAGACGCCAATAAGGCTCTGTGTGCACTGAGACCGGGACGTCTATGAGGGAGAAGAATATATTACTTCCCTGCTGCAGAGAAGACCATTACACACCTTTTCATTAATTCCCTTCTAGTTTAATCACTTCTATCAGAGATTCAAAATGATCGCTGTCTGCATTACAGGCAATTTCCTTTTACGGTTTAATTGACTTTCCGTGAATTTCTGCAATTCGGGGAGGGATTGTAATAACTGCCAAAGAGTACATCCAATGTGTGAGTCATTGTGTAAGGATTGCCTTAACCACAGTTTCATAACACGAAAGTCGTGCCCTAGTTCAACATCAATTTCATTTTCAGTCCAAGGAAATGGAAGCGGCAGTTGAAAGTGGGATCGCGCCAGCATGTGTAATAAGTAATAAGTTCAGTCAAATTTCACCGTTAAATCAACGCCCATAAAACAGACGTTAGCCTGCTGGACTAGGTGTGAACGGTATGCGTGTGAGTGGACTGAAGAGGGCGCTGTCTCTGCGCAGCGGCCTGTGTGAACCAGAGGCCCGAGCTCTTCGGCTGCGCCGTGGCGGAGGTGGGCGTGATGGACATGCTCCAGTTCCACAAGTTCACCATCGGACACGCCTGGACCACCGACTACGGCTGCGCAGACAAGCCCGAGCAGTTTGAATGGCTCTACAAGTGAGTCTCTCTCTCTCTCTCTCTCTCTCTCTCTCTCTCACACACACTCACACACACACACACACACACACACAGACACATACACACGCATACGCACACACACACACTCACACACACACACAGACATACAGATACAGACACATACACACGCATACGCACACACACACACTCACACACACACACAGACATACAGACACATACACACACACACACGCACAGACATACAGACACATACACACACACGCACACACACACACTCACACACACACACGCACAGACATACAGACACATACACACGCATACGCACAGACATACGGACACAGACGCGCACACACACACACGCACACGCACACGCACACGCACACACACACCATACACACGTGCATAAACAGGAGCACGGTTACAAACGCAGGGACAGGGACCTCTCTTGACTAATTTTGGCCTGTTACCGTCGCCCCTGCCTCAGATACTCGCCCCTGCACAACCTGCCCCCCGCCCCGCGGGACGGCGCCCCGTACCCCGCCATGCTGCTGCTGACGGCGGACCATGACGACCGGGTGGTTCCGCTGCACACGCTGAAGTACGTCGCCGCCCTGCAGCACGGCGTGGGGAACAGCCCCGGGCAGACCCAGCCCCTGCTGGTGCGCGTGGACACCAAGAGCGGGCACGGAGCGGGCAAACCCACCGCCAAGGCCATCCTGGAGGACACGCACATATACTCCTTCATCGCCCAAACCCTGGGGCTCAGCTGGAAAGACTGAGGAGGGAGAGAGAAATGACAGAGGGGATGGAATGAGAGGGGGGAGGGGAGAGACAGGAAGAGAAAGAGAGAAGAGGAATGAAGAGGGGAAAGAAAAAGGGGGAAAGAGGTGGAAAATAATAGACAGAGATGCCAATATTCTCTAAAGCATAATCGATAGGGTCCTCTACTGACAGTTTTGCAAATAATCTATAAATTTGATCTCATCTACTGAAATGGCCAGTCATGTAAGAGTCATGCAACTCATAAAAAGGCAAATAAATCAATTATTCTAATTTCATGTTTCCTGTGCTTCAAGCTTTTCAGTATCAGTTTTGTAATAAAAGCTTTTTACCAGGACTGGCCAACTACGGTCACGGAGGGACCCAGGGTGTGCTGGTTTTTCTTTTCACCTTAAAATCATGAACCAGTTAAATGTTGGATGCATTACTCTAATTGGTGAATGAAGCATAGACCAGCTATGAAAAGCAGTAGAGTCTGTAGCTCTCCGTAAGCAGTGCTGGCCATGCCCGTTTCAGACTCCAGATGGCAGTGTGAGTTTGACAAAGCTTCGGCAGTCTGGTGTGAAATATGCTCTCCGGACGTTAAATGGCTGCAATTTCAGCGTTGTGTGCCGCCCTTGTGTGGCGGCAGCTCTAAGACTTTACTCCACTCCACCTCTGTGACAGAACCTTTAAGAGATTTATGAAATGCGCAACCCAGACTCCCCCCCCCCCTCCCCCGACTCCCGGTGTTCTCGCAGGAAGCAGTGAGACTGAACAAGATGCCAGAGAGAGAAAAAAGGAGAGATGGAAGAGAGGTGGTTGATAAGAGGTAGAGCGAGAAGAGAAAGCTGCTCAAATGGTCAGATGAAGTTTAATCTCTGGATACAATACAAACTTCCCTGGAACTGCTGAAGTGAACTTGTGCTCTTTCTAAACCCTATGTGGAGGTCTGGAGGTGATTTAAAAGCGCTGTGGGTGTGGGCAGGGAGGGGGAGGGGGAGGGGCTGGTGAGAAGGGGTGAGCGTGAGTTCAGCCTCTCTCTCCAGGTCCCCACAGTGGGAAAGGATTTAACTGCATGTCTTTCCTTTAACTCACACTGAGAAAAGAGAATGGAGAATCTCTCAACCAGTGTGTGTGTGTGTGTGTGTGTGTGTGTGTGGGGCGGGGGGGATCACTACCCCAGAGCTCTTTCCGTTGCCTTCCCAAATTCCCACTTCCGTCTTCCTTCCTTTCATCTTCCTTCACACCCTCCCATCCCTGCCCCACTTCCCTGGTGCAGATGCTTCATTATGGTCATTTTCCTCTCTCTACCCCTCCAGTCCCCTGCTCTACCCTCTCTACACCTCCAGTCCCCTGCTCTACCCTCTCTACACCTCCAGTCCCCTGCTCTACCCTCTCTCCCCCTCCAGTCCCCTGCTCTACCCTCTCTCCCTCTCCAGTCCCCTGCTCTACCCTCTCTCCCTCTCCAGTCCCCTGCTCTACCCTCTCTCCCTCTCCAGTCCCCTGCTCTACCCTCTCTCCCCCTCCAGTCCCCTGCTCTACCCTCTCTACACCTCCAGTCCCCTGCTCTACCCTCTCTCCCCCTCCAGTCCCCTGCTCTACCCTCTCCCCCTCCAGTCCCCTGCTCTACCCTCTCTCCCTCTCCAGTCCCCCACTCTTACCCCTCCATCCTGCCGGGTGACAGAACAGGCCGCCCCACGTCCCAGCGGAGAGCAGACCACCCCACGGTACCGCGCTGGCAGACCCCCACGGTGCCGCGCTGGCAGACCCCCGGTGCCGGCTGGCAGACCCCCTACCGGCTCGACGCCCCACGTCGCGCTGGCAGACCCCACGTACCGCGCTGGCAGACCGCCCCACGGTACCACGCTGCAGACCCTCACGTACCGTGGCAGACTCCCACGGTACAGCTGGCAGACCCCCAGGTCCCGCTGGCGACTCCCACTGCACCTGCAGACCCCCGTCAGCTTAGACCTCACGGACCCTCCGATCCCCCGACTCCCTGGGCAGAGCTCCACTCACGCTCATCCTTCTGCAGACCCCGGTACCGCTCAGACCCCCACGGTACCGCCTGGCGACCCCTCCGCTCCAGCCGCTCAACCCTCTCACGTACGCTGCAGACCCCCGTACCCGCTGGCGACCCCCACGGTACCGCTGGCCGACCCCCCCACGTCACCGCCTGAGCCACGTCCGTGCACCCCACGTACCGCTGGCGACCCTCCCGTCCCCCAGTACCCTGCTGGCGACCCTCACGGTACCCGCTGGCAGAGCCCCACGGTACCGCGCTGGCAGACCCCCACGGTACCGCGCTGGCAGACCCCCACGGTACCGCGCTGGCAGACCCCCACGGTACCGCGCTGGCAGACCCCCACGGTACCGCGCTGGCAGACCCCCACGGTACCGCGCTGGCAGACCCCCACGGTACCGCGCTGGCAGACCCCCGCGGTATGGCGCTGGCAGACCGCGGTGGCGGGAGCAGCCCCTCTCTTCTCTCCTCCCGCGTCTCCAGCAGAGGGGAACGCAGCCGCAGCTTCTCCTGCAGCCGCCCGGGGCTCATTTCAGCCTCGGCTGCTCCGCGGGTCCCCCGCCCGCCCGCGCCTCCTCCGCTCTCCCTTTCTGCGCTCCTGGATCAAGACCAGAGACTCTGATTGGGCAAATTCATTTTTCAGGGTCTGGAGAGCTTTCTAATTTACTGTGTGATGTGAATTAGTTGAGCCAGTGTCGTTTTCTAATTGTGTTTTTTTTTCTGACTCTAATTGATTTACTGATCGTCTGCTGGAAGTTTAGTTTAGTTTAGGTTCTGCACCTCCGTGCTAAGAATTTAGGTCCATGGATGGAGCCTCAACATCAGTCTGGCCTGAGGATGCTTTAACCACACACACGCACACAATATGTATCAGCACATATGACTTCAGGGTACAGTAAACATCTGAGACTAGGAATCCAAAGACTAATGGCACCTTTTCAATTGAAATTCCATCCACAAAAATATCTCTGAAATGGATTTTTTGGAGAAGACGATAGCTGCATTCCAATCGCTTATTTTTTTTTTAACTCCTGGCCCGATTTCCAAGTATGGAAGGCAAAATGGGTCAAAAATATGCAACACTGACATTTGCAATCACGCATTGTCAAGTGGTTGAGAATGTGCAAACAACACATTGACAACGGGTGATTCTCGGGATGTCAATCTCGCATATTTCTGAACCGTTTGGCCTTGCACAATAAGCGACTGGAATGCCCCCGATTTGCCCGAGTAAAGAGAGAAACCATTCAGCAGGGAGGAGGCTCCCACTCTGGGAGAAGAGCAGAGATCCCAAAAGGAAATGACTAGTGCTTTCAGTTTGAACCCCAAAAGCAGGGAGGACACGCATGCAGCAGGAACAAGAAGACTAGCAGTACCGCCAACAAACACAGGAATTCATTCAATGCACATTATCTTGCCATTTTTTAATAACACATGTTGATATTGCAACAGTCATCTTTTACTAACAGGTAGAAATTATCATAAAAACTACAAAAGAAAAACATTTTGTCAATTCCAAACACCCATATTTCCTGGCTATGCCCTTGATTGAAACGATAATATCCTTTTACACTGAGCAATTATATTCAACACGTTATTCTCCAAAGAACTTATAAAAATAGATTGCATTTTCAAGTACATATTTACATTATTAGACATATACAGATAAGGTACGCATAGAGGGGAACAAATGGAGCCTCATTAATGGGTGAACAGGGAGAGAGACTGCTGTAGAACAAGATGTGTGTGTGTGTGTGTGTTTAATACAGGAGGGTCATTCCTTCTTTGAAAGATTCACAAAATGTCTGAATGAGAGCATATGTCTCAGTTACACCACAGAAAATTCAGCTCAACACACAGCACTGAGCAGGGTAACACTCTCTCTCTCTCTCTCTCTCTCTCTCTCACACACACACACACACACATGCATGCGCACACACAAAAACACCAGCTGTAAGAGAAATGTAAGCAGCTAGTTGTTACACAATCACTGTTACATGGTTGTTAGAGACATTCACAGCTACGCAGCTAGTTCTTGCGCAAGTTGTTAAGACTGCTAGCTGTTACACACATATTGTTACACACAGCTAGATCGCTAACTGTTATGTACACATGTATACACCAAAAAGCTAGATGACTAGCTTTTACACAGAGGTAGACTGCTAGCTGTTACACACACACACACACACACACACACACACACACACAAACACAAACACACACACACAGAGCAGGATCTCTTCCTACATTTTAAAGAGGACAACCAGAATACTGAGATACAGACAGCGGATTTCTTCTGAAAACAAAACCTCACTGACTGAGCAGTATGTAGATAAAATGGCATTAACTGAGAGCTTTGAAACCCTGTGGGTCACACCAACATTGCACACTGGAATAAAGGTATGGGATCATACAGAATAACAAGTGATAGATATGTACTGCATTGATTGGGAAAGTTTGAAATCATTTCAAAATAGTTTGCGATTTGGTAAGAACATTTGTGGAAAGCATGGGGCAGGTTGGTATAACTGAAAACAATCACAGACAGCATTGGCCTAGGTTAGAGTAACGGGATGGGTTCAGAAAGTTGTGAATGGTTTTGCATACCCTGTAGTTTGGACAGGCTGGAATATTCAGGGATAATTGTACAGTAGCTGGGGATACCTCGGGACAGTTACAGACAGTTTGGCGGCTATGTGAGAATATCACAGTGTAGGGAAGAGGGCGGTCATGCTGTGTGACTTAGCTTGCATCAGATACCAAGCAAAACTTGTACATATTAAAATAATTCTAAAGTGTGTCATTCAAAACCGTATCTTTCCCAAATGAAGCCCTGAAATGCTTCAGGTCTTTTCGCTGTCTGGTGTTTTGTGTTCAGGACCGCAGCACAAGCCTCATCTCTCAACAGCGATATCCCCTGTGAGGAGTGCTCGTCAATCAAGGATCCATTTCGTGGCACACAAAACTTACAGTACACTAAAACTGATTCACCACAATAAAAACATTCAGAGGAAATGTAGAGCGACGCCCCCCCCCCCATGATAGAGGTCCCCTCCCCAGCCCCACCCCTGCACACAGGCCCCTCCCATCCAGCTGTCACAAGTCATTAGTATTTTCACCTCCACGGTGGGGTAGCCTCAATGCTCGGGCCAGGGCTTCCCCACCGGGTTTCAGTGCACAAACACGCCATCCACACTTCACTGTATTTCACACTGGTCTCCACCTCCACGAGCCGGCGCACACCTCTGAACACATCACTGCTCGCAGCGAGCACAGGAGCGGGGTATCTACAGCACTTCCATCTCACGATACCAAACGCAATAAAAACGTGACAGAACATAACGGAACGGCACAGGAAATCAATAAATTAAACAAAAGGGTTTTCCTCCCGGAGATATGCTGGAAACTGACATTACGATGCTTTGCGACGTCCTCTGCATCTTATCACTTCACCAAAGACAGTATCTGTCATATCCCAGCCCACCCCCAACTCACCCCCCCTCAAAAAAAGTGCTACAGTGACAGTCTGTAAGCAAATAAATAAGTACACTAATAAATAAAAGGGACACATCAACCTGGGACTGGAGCTTTCTCTAGAGCGCACTCTCCCCTGCAGGGAGAATATGAGCGACACAAGGAGAGGTCTAAATGAGCTACTGTCAGCACTTACAGCACACGCTGAGGCTGATGTGCTAACACACACAAAGGGGCAGCCTGAGACAGACCTCATAACCAAAAACACTCATAACAGAAGCACACGACAACCGGACGTGGTGAAGGGCAGAGGAAAGAAACATCGTGTAAAAACCCTTTTTGAGCCTTAGATTTACAAAGTTCATTATTTTTTCTTCCAGTGGTTTCAACACTGCCATAGTTTTCCTGAAATGATTCATCTCCTTCCTCGGAGTTTCGACCCAAGACAGCAGCCATCGAAGACAACCCCCTCCACCTGACCCAGTCCACTCTGGAGCAGGGAATCATGGGTACCGATCATGTGATCTCTGATTCTGGGTTCTGTTTTCAGTGTTTATCGCTGTTGAAAGGGTTTCAGACCCTAATCGAAGACTGTGCTTTAGTCACATGATTACAGGCCCTGCTCCCATACGTTCGAGGTAACCCTGGTAACAGACTGACCGCTCCTCCTCTTCCCTGACCGTGTTTTGACCATGGTCATCTCAGCTGCTGTGGTAGGACAGAGCAGGGCACAGATCCGGTCACACAGCGGTCAGGGTCAATGGGTTCTGGAGGGTCTGTGCTCCCCATACAGCTGGAGCAGAGCCTCAGCAGCACCAAGGACACATCCCCGAGGAGGAGGAGGAAGGGTAGGAAGAGCAAGGGGTACTGTGGGAGGGGTGCTACTCTCCCTCACATCTGTGAGGGGGGTTTGAGGGACTCTCTGTCAGTCTCCTCCCAGCAGCCGGCCGTCCGTCCGTCCATCTGTTTCCCAGAGTCTGTGGGTCCGTCTGCTACACCTGCACCCCACGGCCGTGCATCTGGATCACCTGCGCCCTCAGCGTCTGAATAGCTGCCAGGATCTGCTTCTGGTGCTCAAGAGAGGTGATCCCCAGGCTCATAACATCCCTGAGGAGCACACACACACGCGCACGCATACACACACGCACACACACACACACACACGTCCATACACGCACACAAACGTGCACAACACGCACACACAGACAGACACCATTAGTTCAGCAGAAGCTAACCAATGAATCTGCACCCATCTATAATCCACCTGACCACACAGCTGCTTGTAGGGTTAAGACGAGCAGCCGCACTGGGGGCTGGAGCAGTGCTGTGGCAGTGACACTGATCTGGGCGTGGCCGTGGGCGGGACTCACTGGACGGTCATGCGGGCGACGGACTCCAGGTAGCAGTAGCCCGCGGCGGTGAAGTTGTCCTTGTAGCGGCCCATGTCCACGGCCTCCAGCCACTCGCCCACAGAGCTGAAGGAGGGGAAGGAGGGGAAGGAGCGCTCCGCCAGGGGGATGGAGGAGCCGAGCGTCCTGCAGGGGGGAGACAGGGGCAGACCATGAGAGGGAGAGGCCAGGGTGCATATGAGCATCCTGCAGGACGGGGAGAGGGAGAGAGGGAGAGCGGGGGAGAAGGAGAGGGTGCATCTGAGCGTCCTGCGGGAGGGAGAGAGGGAGAGAGGGAGAAGAGGAGAGGTTGCGTCTCCACAGGCTCAATGTGAGAGGGGCTCATCACCGCGCGGCACAGCTGGAGAGGTGGCGGCCACTGATGCGGCAGCTCACAATGAGAAGGAGGGGTAGCGGTGACATCATCACTCCAACTCAGAACAGCCAATAGGCTGAAAGGTCCTGATGATATACCAGTGAAGGGCTCACACTATTTTATCCATACTATCATTACGTTTCTGAGATAATATAAGAGCTCTGCTCTGTATGCAGCTGGCTGAGCAGCTGCATGGGCGGGCACTACAGCTGAAGCTGATGCGTTCTTTGGTGAAATGATACGTACCCACAAAAACGTAGATAAAATGGCATTAACTGAAAGCTTTGAAATCCTGTGGGTCACACCAACATTGCACACTGGAATAAAGGCATGGGATCATACAGAATAACAAGTGATAGATATGTACTGCATTGATTGGGAACAGTCAGATAAGATTCAAGCAAAGACCCAAACCCAGGCTGTCTGACTCTGGTACAGGCTACAGGAGGCACTGACACACGTGGCTGCACAGCCTCTTTGGTAGAATATAAAGGCCACCGTGAATAACAGCCTCTTCAGTGCGGAAATAAGACCTTTATTTTTAGATCACATTTTAGAGTGTGATGTGTTTTCCGCACCAGATTGCTTCCCTATTATAAGGGTGAGGTAGAGTTTTTTCATAAACTAAACACTGGCACTGTTCAACCCAGTCAATGGGCTCTTGATCTCAGCTAAACCCAGCCAATGGGCTCTCGGTCCCAGCTAAACCCAGCCAATGGGCTCTTGATCTCAGCCAAACCCAGCCAATGGGCTCTCGATCCCAGCCAAACCCAGCCAATGGGCTCTCGGTCTTAGCCAAACCCAGCCAATGGGCTCTCGGTCTTAGCCAAACCCAGCCAATGGGCTCTCGGTCTTAGCCACACCCAGCCAATGGGCTCTCGATCCCAGTCAAACCCAGCCAATGGGCTCTCGGTCTTAGCCAAACCGAGCCAATGGGCTCTCGGTCTCAGCCACACCCAGCCACGGTACCTGCGCGACAGAGTGGAGGAGCCGATGGAGTCGGGGGTCCGAACGCTCTTGCTGAGGGCGCTGTGGATCTGGCTGAACTTGGGCCTCTCGTTGCGCTCCTTCTGCCAGCAGTCCAGCATCAGCTGGTGCAGGGGGGCGGGGCAGTTAATGGGGGCGGGCAGACGGAACCCGTCCTCAATCGCCTTGATCACCTGGACAGCAGAAGGAGGCAGACCACAGTTTCAAGAGTGAAGAGGGTCAGTCTGGATGAGGTCGTGTAGAGAGTTAAACAGAAGCAGAAACAGGGTTAAGATGCTAGAGGAACAGAGCTCATAGGGATAAAGCTACAGTTCAGCGCTGCCCAGCCCTGTTCCAGCAGATCTACCGTCCTGTAGGTTTTCATTTCAGCCATAATTTGGCACACCTGACTCCAGTAATTAGAAGCTCAAGACCTACAGCTGTTGAATGAGATGTGCTTTGTTATGGTTGCAGTGAAAAACCACAGGACGGTAGATTACCAGAAACAGGCCTGGGTAGCCCTCTGGAACAGGAACAGAATTCATAAGGATAAGGTATAAAGTATTAGGAAGGCTGAGGTATGTATACACCGTTAAGTTGGTACAGGTGCACAGCTGGTACTGAAAAAGTATAACTACTGTACATAATGCTCGCTTATTAAAGTTTAAAAGCTATATTTAATAAATCAGTTTCTTCATGTACTCTCTTTATTCATGAGGAAAAGAAAATGTAGTTTGACAGAATCTACCTCTGGGAAAACGAGTGAGAGTTAATAAGTAGTATATTTTATCTGCTTCCAGCTGCCAATTAGGAAACTGTTCTGCTGTTCTTGAAAGTGGGCTCTTTTCAAAAGCTTATCTTCAAGGTGAAGACACAACCGAAAAATCTTCAGATCTCCATCTGTCGGCTATCTCCTCACCATCAAACTGCAGTGATTATGTTTCATTTGAAGAGAAGGGTTTCCTACAGCTAAGACTTACTTTAAGAAGCTACTGTATTTGGAAAAGGTGTGAGAAAAAAAACAATAATCTACAGAATAAAAACAGTTTTCATGGAGCTAAAATTGACTTAAGTGTACTCTCACTCCCCATCATCAAAGGACCACAGCTTTCCAGTTTTAGTACAATCGAGGGCTAACATTAGAGTTCAATGAAATGGACCGGCACAGGTAGCGAGGGAAAAATAGGAACAGAGAGAGATGGAGGGATAAAAAGAAAAAACAGTAATAATAAAAACATCAAGGGCCAAGCCAAAATATTCACAGCCAACTGTCCTTCACATACAGAATAAAGGACCTGCTGCATGCACCTCGTTTCAAAGTTCCTCAAATCAACAGTCAGCACATTATGTGTGACTCAAATATATTGGTTCCATTCATTTGGGGCATTCTTGTGGTTGCAGCAGTTGGAGCTGTCATACACTAAACAACAGGCTTCAGCAGAAAGTGCATACAGTCATAGCTAGACCCTACCAGCAAGCATCACCAAACCACAAACTACTAAAATAGAGTCCAGACAAAAGAGCCAGATGTCAGGGCAGCAAAAACTACTGCAGCTTTAGACACCACATTTCTTACACCTACACCAGGTTAAAGATCTCAGCGGGGAGCTTCAGTCTGGCATCGAACAAACTACAGCTGCAAGCTAACGGGACATTTTATGTCATAAAGAAACAATCCACTGGCTTTATCTGTAAAAAAAAAAAAAAAAACTCCTGGCTAAATGGTTACAATTTTAAAATCAATATTTTATCCTGGTGTCCTCTATAAAAGTGAACACTCAGAGAGGACACACACCAAACAGAATAAAAACTACTGCTCCTTTCAAAGGTAGAACACCAAAGCACGTGCGGCAGAAAAAGCCGAACACCTTCTTTTAATGGGAACACATGAAGGGGGATACGATTCCGGGTGCATTTAATAATCCACATCACGGCAACAGCGGGAGAGAGAGAGAGCCCACTCAGCCCGCTGTCTCCAAAATGACTGCATTACTGACAGCCAGTAGCATCAGAACAGCACCAGAGCACCAGCAGACCGGGGGGGTGGGGGGGGGGGTGTGTTTCATTTTCGGGAGGCGGAGCTACGTTTCCAGACGGACTGAAGAGCAGAGGAGTGTGAGAGCCCTGCGCCTCCCCGTAATGAAGGAAAGGTGCCCTAAATAAGAGCTCCTTCCAGAGACAGACGGGAGGCGCGTCCCCCCGGGACAGGGAAGGGAATGAGCCGTGTTTACAGCGCACAGCGTGCGGCCTCTCCCCGTCTGAGCCATAAGTAAAGCGCTAAACACACACACTTCATCTGTCTGCGCCTGCCACGGACGCCTGTGTGTCGTAGGCGCGTTTCAGACGTTTCTCATGAGTCACGTGACATTGCGAGCGTTCATTCGCCACGTCGTCAAGGCCGGGGGAACTCCGAGCACTCACGTCCTGGTTCCCCATGTCCCAGTAGGGCCTCTCTCCGAAGGACATCACCTCCCACATGACGATCCCAAAACTCCACACGTCAGACGCCGAGCTGTAGCGGTGGTACTGAATGGCCTCTGGAGCCGTCCACAGCACCGCACTCTTCCCCCCGTGCTGGGGGGGGGGAGAGGGGGGGGGGAGGGAGGAGAGAGAGGAGAGAGAGAGAGGGACCGAGGGAGGGGAAGGGGAGAGAGAGAGGGAGGTAGAGAGGTGAGAGAGAGAGAGGGACAGAGGGGGAGGGGGAAGGGGGAGAGAGAGAGGGGAGGTAGAGAGGTGAGAGAGAGAGAAAAACCATGTCAGTTGAGCAGAAGGGAGCATAGCAGTAAAAAGCCAGCAGGGCAGTAAAATGGAGTGTCATTACATGGATATAGACATAGCAGGAGGGGAGAGTATTGCTAGTGTGACACAGGCAGACATACAGCTCTAGCAGCATGGAAGGTGGAAAAGGGTAAAATGGAAGACAAGCAGCCAGGCCAGCAGGCAGAGTCAAACAGCACACACAGACAGACTGAGCAGTGTGGGGCTGAGTGACAGGCAGGCAGGTAATCACACAGTGTGAGGCACACAGAGCAGCGGACAGGCGCACAGGCTTACTCACCAGCGTGGTGTAGACGGCCTCCACCTTGTCGTCCAGCAGGGGGCGGAAGCCCGACACCTTGCAGACCAGGCTGCTGTTGACCAGCACCTTGTGAGCGGCCAGCCTGCGGTGAACGAAGCCCATCTCCGTCAGGTACTTCATCCCCGCGGCCACGGCGCTCAGCATGTCCACCAGCTGCAGCACGCTGAGCTGGCCCTCGTGCTTCTGGGGGGCGGGGGGGGGGAGAATTACAGCACTGCCACAAGGTCAAATCCTAACATGAATCAGAGCACGTCAGACACACCGGGTCCTTCATGGGAGGACTATAAAAACAAACACGTCAGACGCCAGTGGAGAAACATTCTTTTGCTCGTCTTCACAATCTCATCTTGGTCGGACTCAGTAAGATTTCAAATATAACTGAATATAGCTGTATATATGCTAATTGCATTATTTAAAATACAAGCTTAACCAGCTAGGCACTATAAGTGCACTGTACTGTACATTAGATGCAAGTGAACATCTGATCAAATATAATCTACATTAATAAACACACTCACACATTCTCTTTCTCTCCCTCACACACACATATACACACACACTCACTCACTCGCACACACACACACACACACATTCTCTCTCCCTCATACGCACACACACGTACACTCACACACACACACGCACACACACACACTTACTCTGAGGAAAGAGTCCAGGACCCCATTGGACATGCACTCCACCACGATCATCATGGTGTTTCCTGCAGACACACAGAGACAGGAGCTTCATTCACAGGACCCCACACAGAACCCCACACAGGACCCCACACAGGAGCCCACACAGGAGCTCTGATCAGGCGGAGGCCCAGAAAAAAGCAGCTCAATAAAGAGCTCATCAGACGGGCTCATTATGCAGAACCTCTCTCTCCTGCAGACAGAGTGAGTGATACACCCCTCCCTGCTTTAACGCCCCAACTCCCCTCCCAGAGTACCTCAGTAAGGAAGAGGCACTTTGGAGGAGTTTATGAGCTCTCTCTCTCTCTTATGCCTTTACGGGCACACAGGAGCTTCGCTCGCGCTGGGGGCTAAAGCCTAATCTGGCAGGATGATGACTGCGCCCCCTGCTGGAGAGACAGGGGCCCACCGGCAGAAGCAGGTGCGGCAGCCTGCATCTCTCTGGGAGGCAGAGGAGGTGATTGGGGTCTCCGGGAGGCAGAGGAGGTAAAGGGGCGGTAATTTGCGGCATGAGTGCGGCCAGCGTGCGGATGAGGTGAGAGATTAGAGCCATTACAGGGCCCCGCTGGGCCCGGAGTACCAATTACCGCCTCCCGCACATCTGCTGCCGCCCAACCTCCCAGCATGCTCCGCCGCCCGCCCCCCACACCGCCTTCCGCATGCGCTCGGCACCGTCCTAACCAACCCTGCTCTCTGCGTGCCGCACGCTTCCTCTGCCGCCTCATCCTACTCAAACCCCCCCTCTCATCCCAAACCCTTCCTGCCCCCACCCCTCCTTACAGACAGGGGGAGGGGCACTTTCCCCACACGCACACACACCCTCTCTCATCCCCTTTTCTTTCTCTCTTCAAACATCTTTCTCGGTGCCCGCTGGACGACCCCCTTTCTCTCCTTATGTTATGATGCCCTCTTCTCTCTCTTAACTCTTCCCTTCCTCCCTCGCTATTATTACCTCTCTGCTCTGCTCTCTCAGGCTTATGCTCTCTCTGTGCTGCATTGTGATGATCTCCTACTAGCTCTTCCGCTCAGCATCACCATCTCCATGTTCTTTTCCCGCACTCCCCTGACTCCGCCCTGTCCTGTTTAGGCCACGCCCCCCTCCTCACCTCTGGTGATGACGCCCTCCAGGCGGATGATGTTGGAGTGGTCGAACTGTCCCAGGATTCCTGCCTCGCTCAGGAAGGACCGCCTCTGCTTCTCAGAGCAGCCCGCGCGAAGCGTCTTTATCGCCACCGGCAACTCCCGCTTGCTGGGGAGCTTCAGACACCCGCGGCACACTTCCCCAAATTCACCTGCAAGGGAAGCAAGCGCCGCCACGCTCAGATACCACAACACACAGAGACTGCCCTGTTCAGTGCACTCTGTGTGACGGGGAAAGTACAGAGAGCGAGGGGCAGCTCACTGCTAGCATGCCTATGAGTGTGTGGAGTACATGTGTGTGTGTGTATGTGTGAGTACAGTATGTGTGTGTGTGTGTGTGGTGTGTGTGTGTGGGAGTACAGTATGTGTGTGTGTGTGTGTGTGTGGTACAGTGTGTGTGTGTGTGTGTGTGTGTAGTACAGTATGTGTGTGTGTGTGTGTGTGTGTAGTACAGTAGTGTGTGTGTGTGTGTGTGTACAGTATGTGTGTGTGTGTGTGTGATACAGTATGTGTGTGTGTGTGTGTGTGTGGTACAGTAGTGTGTGTGTGTGTGTGTGAGAGTACAGTATGTGTGTGTGTGTGTGTGTGTGTGTGTGTGAGAGTACAGTATGTGTGTGTGTGTGTGTGTGTGTGTGAGTACAGTATGTGTGTGTGTGTGTGTGTGTGAGTACAGTATGTGTGTGTGTGTGTGTGTGTGAGTACAGTATGTGTGTGTGTGTGTGTGTGTGTACAGTGTGTGTGTGTGTGTGTGAGTACAGTATGTGTGTGTGTGTGTGTGTGTGTGTGTGTGTATGTGAGTAGTATGTGTGTGTGTGTGTGTGTGTGGTCAGTATGTGTGTGTGAGTGTGTGTGAGTACAGTATGTGTGTGTGTGGTGAGAGAGTAAGTATGTGTGTGTTGTGTGTGTGTGATGTGTGTGTGTGAGTACAGTTGTGTGTGTGTGTGGTGGAGAGTACACGTATGTGTGTGTTGTGTGTGGATTGTGTCTGTGAGTACAGTATGTGAGTGTGTGTGTGAGTATGTGTGTGAGTACAGTATGTGTGTGTGTGTGTGTGTGTGTGTGTGTGTGTGTGTGAGTACAGTATGTGTGTGTGTGTGTGTGTGTGAGTACAGTATGTGTGTGTGTGAGTGTGTGTGAGTACAGTATGTGTGTGTGTGTGAGTATGTGTGTGTGTGAGTACAGTATGTGAGTGTGTGTGTGAGTATGTGTGTGTGTGAGTACAGTATGTGTGTGTGCATGTGCCTGTGCGAAAGAGAGAGAGAAGGAAGGTGAAGATGAGGAAGACAAGCAGAGGAGACAGAGAGAGAGAGAGCCCAGGTGTACCAGTATGGATGATCCTGTCGATCTTGACGCTGGAGTCGTCGAGCTCTTTGGCGAACACATGGACGGCCTGGACCAGGTCCTCACACGTCTCCGGGTCAATGTATGTCCTCCTCGTCGGGATCTTAACTGGGAACCAGAAAAGCCGCCGTGTTAACCAGCAGCCAGCCAAATTACACATCTTACACCAGTAAAAACATCATCTTTACTGAGCACTGAAAACATCCACCATCAATCAATGGGTCACATGTTCAAATAAAAGCCTAAAAACTTGAATGGTGAATTACTAGACTAACAGCCTACTAGCTACACACAGACACACACAGACACACACACACCTTACTACAGCCACACACACACACACCTACAAAGAGTCCATTTACAGAGCAAATAAAAACCTTCCCCGACCCACACACACACACACACACACACACACACACAATCTAAACTGTCCTTTGCTGGAATGAGGCTTTTTGAGCACATTAGGTTACACTCCTCCTACTGGTGCTCTTATTCAATTTCCCATTTTGAGGTTTGCTCCATACTGCCTTTGTTACAGTCTTCATTGAAGCTGATTCTTTTCTGATTAAGCCTGCTTTACCCAGAGATCACGCCGGCCAATCAAAACCCAAGATGCACGTGGAAATGACTTAGAGAACTGGCGTACTGCTCTGAGAACGACTGCCAGAACCATTTCCATCACACTCCAAAAAGCACCACCCCTCCCAATGGCCTGCACACACCCCATCTGCCTCCGTGTAGAAGAAGAGCCGGAATGAAGGGCTCGCGTGAGAAAGGAGACCCAACACACGCCTGAGAGAGTAAGAGAGCACCAACATGGCACAGAACAACAGAAAAGGAATGGAATGCAAAACGATGTGGTTTTACCAGCCCGAGCCCTCCCCACAACAAACGAAGAGGAAAAAGCAACTCCTCGAGCAAAGAAAGCAAGGCAGAGCCGAGAGCACGTCCAAGAGGAGAAGAGAGAACCAAGACGATCACCGGAGATAGGAAGCAATCGCAGCATGTAAAGACGACCAAACGTAGGCGTCTTAAGACAGAGCCCAACCTCCTCCCTAGAGACGCCAACTCGACCCTCTTCGAACAACCCCAACCCCCCGCAAGACAGCCCAAGCTCCCCCCTCTCAAAGCAGCCAATCCCCCTCCTCAGCAACCAAGCCCCCCTCGCAACACAGCCAACTCCCTGCCGCCGTCCTCAACACGCTGATATCAGCGCTTCCCCTGGTCCACCGTGCAACGCCCCCTCAACGCTCTTATTCACACCCACCCGCTCCCTCCTCTCCAGCGCCTCCACACACAGCGCCCTCTCAAACCCCAGACCCACCCCCAACTGCCTGAAAACCCCGTCCCCCCTGTGAAAACCACCCGCCTGCCAAACCACCCGGGACCGTTCCTGGCCCCTCCTCAAACCACCCCCCTCTCCTCTCTCTCTTCAACCTCCTGCTCTTATCTGGGCACCCTGCTCAACACACCTGCGGCATACTGGACTCATCGTTGTGCCTCAAAGCATCACCGTTACATTCACCTCGCAAGCTTAACCTCAAGTACAGGCCCAACCCCTCACCCTGCACTTATAAACAGATTTTCAACAATGTGACAGTGACGGCCTACCACACATATGCACAAACAAACAGATATTCACAGTACAAACACACACGACACACACAGCACACACACACACACACGCACACACACGCACACACACCACACACACGCACACACGCACACACGCACACACACACACACAAGAGCAACAGTGTCACTACACTGAGACACCCTGGAGTCACTCCTGCTGGCCTCTGTGCCATTGCCTGTGAACCAAACATGCACTCATTGAACCTAATACACTCAAACTTAATTACCTGTAATTAGAAGAGTCCTGAGTGAAAGATGTCCATGTCGGATCAAATGTCCACATGCAATCTGTGCAAGGAGGATGAGCGCCAATCTTGCAAGTCTGGGATTGCAGGCCCCTATAGTTTGGGGTGTTACCCAATGTTAGCGAATGATAAGAGAGGCTTTACTGCATGCAGAGCTAAACTGATCGCATGAAAAAATAGAACAGACTGAAAATAGTGGCACAAGCAGTGTGGACAATGAATCTGTGAGTGAGACTCTCTGGCCATCTCCTGAGCCAACATCTAGAGAGTCTCCTGGAACTCTCCTACAATCACAACACAGACACAGTAGATTACATACTACCCATGAGATTACATACATACTCCACCATGAGATTACATACAAAGAAGGGTAGGCAGATGAACATGTGACTAAAACCATAAAGGGACAGAACAATTTATAATAATACAATAAGTACACACACAAAACAGACACAGACACACACAAACACAGACACAGACACAGACACACACAGAAACCCACACACATACACACACACGAACACAGACACAGACACACACACATTCCCACACATACCCACACACACACACACACACGCACACATACACACACACACACAGAGCAGAGATATATGACATAGACCTCCACATGACAGAAAGGTCTAGCTCATTTCCATGTAGCTCCCCTGAAGCCCTAGAAGTAGCTCTCTGGGGGGATGTAAGTACTCTATGTGGGTCCCAACAGCATATGAAGCCATTTGTCACTGCAGTGCAGCACAGGAAGCCAGCTGGCAGCTTCCTTCTCAGTTCCAACTCTCCACATGACCTTGTACAGAGTGACCACCGTTGGGAAGAAGTTCCTGTGTCAGAGGTGAGAACTTCCTGTGTCAAAGGTGACCGAGGTGTTTCACAAGCAGGCATTCACGCCAAGCTTCTCACGGTGCAACCACAGCCAGGGATGTAAGAAGGACCCAGCAGGACTTGATGGAGATGGAACAGACCCCGTTGTGGGGGGCGGGGATGGGCGGGGAGGGGCGGGGCAAAGTGGGGCACGTGCAGGCAAACCGCATCGCAGAGTGAACTGTGGAAACTCATGCTTTCAAGTGGGAAGTGTGCACTTGGGATCTATTGTTTGCATCTGTCTGTCTGTCCGTCTGTCTGCCTGTCTGTCTAGCTATCTGTCTGTCTGTGTGTCCGTCCGTCTGACTGTCTGTCTGGCTGCCTGCCTGTCTGTAACTGACTGTCTGCCTGTCTGTCTGCCTTTCTGTCTGCCTGCCTGTCTATCTTATGCCATCATCCAGTCAATCTACCCTCAGGCACACAGCAGAGAGAGAGGCGAAGGGAGGAGGAGCCATGCAGAGATATACTCTACACAACTAAACAGTGGGATACAGAGCCTGGGTAAGACCCCTTAGTGACAGAGACCAGATCACGTGTAAAGGCGCAGACACCGGCAGGGTCATCATGCGGGGAGGAGAGGACAGACGTGTGGATGAGCTTATACAGGAGCGGGTTTACTGTGGGGCGGGGCTTCTATGTGTGGGGGGGAAGGGGTTAACCACAGCAGGCAGGGATAAGGGACAGGTGGGAGGAGGTAGTGCAGACATGCCTGTACCTGGGAGACAGCTGCGTGGAGAGAGAAGGAAGAGGAGGAGGAGGAAGAGGAGGAGGAGGTGTAGCGGAGAAGGAGGTGGAGAGCAGGACCACGCTAGTTGGCGCTATATTGGAGGATCTGGAGAGACTGCTGGGGAAGAGAAGGAGGGGATCACCGATAGGCGGCGCTGAGGTGGCGGAGGGTGGAGAATGCGGGCGGTGGAGTAGGAGCGGGAGCGGTGCTGGGGGAGCGGGGACCGGACAGCGCTGCAGCTGACCCACAGCAGAGATCACGGGAGGGAGAAAAGTGCAGCTGAGCAGCGGGAAGATGGTGCTAACAGGTGAAAAAGGGGGTAATATTTCAAAAGGCAGCAGCACACACACACACACACACAAAAACCAGAGCATAAAGATGCTCAGCACATCCCACCCAGAGTTCCTGCTACTGCAGCAGGACTATGACAAGGACACGGTTACAATGATATCCTCTCATCTCTCAACCCCCCCCTCCCCCCAACGTCCCCTGCCCCTCCACCCATCAGAGTGTAAACAATAAGTGAGCCAGCCAAGCCAGCTGGAACAGAGCTGAGAACCAGCAGGGACCAGAGAGGACCACGCGGTCCGTCCACACTCATCACATCACCAAAAGGGTGTGTGTGTGTGTGTGTGTGTGTGTGTGTGAGTGTGTGTGTGTGTGAATGCGTGTGTGTGTGAGTGCGTGTGTGTGTGGTGGGTGTGTGGTGTGTGTGTGTGTGAATGCGTGTGTGAGTGTGTGTGGCATGGTGTGTGTGTGTGTGTGTGTGTGAATGCGGTGTGTGTGAGGTGTGTGGGCAAGTGTGAGTGTTGTTTGTGTGTGTTGTAGGCTGTTGTGTGTGGTGGTGCTCGCAGTGTGGTGGTGTGAAGCGTGGTTCATGTGTGTTGCATGTGTGTGATGTGTGTGTGTTGTGTGATGATGTGATGTTGTCTCAGGGAAGCAGTGTGTGGTAGTGTGTGTTGTGTTTAATGCGTAAAATGTGTGTGAGTGTGTGTGTGTGTGATGTGGTGTGTGCAGCGGTGTGTGTTGTGCTGTGTGTGTTGTGTGTTGTGTGAATGCGTTGTGTGTGAGTTGTGTGTGTTGCTGTGAGGATGCGGTGTGTGTGTGAATGCTGTTGTGATGTGTGTGTGTGGATTGATGTGGAGGTGTGTGTGTGTGTGCATGTGTGTGTGTGTGTGTGTGTGTGTGAGTGAGTGTAAGAGAGAGAGAGAGAAACAGAGAGACAAAGTGCACGGCATTCACAGCTTTATGTGAACTGGGTATATAACAGGAACACTGAATTTGTGGAAAATGGAATGAGATCACAGCCTCCCAGACAGTGTCAGAGGCTGGAGAATGTGGGCAGTGGCTTCATTGTTTAACAAAACATTGTTTAATAAAAGCTTGAATTTTTTTGTTTCCAGATCAAATGTAAAAATATATATTTCAACTCAAGGAAGAGCAGCAAAAACATAATTTGGGACAATAAGGTGCAAGAGTAATTTGATTTACATTAATTTGGATTCCAGTAGCAGAAATGCGTGTGTGTGTGTTTGTGTGCGCGTGCGTGCGCGCAGGTTCCCTCGCATGTATGTGCATGTGTATTTGTGTGTATGTGTGACAGCCCTCTCTCTGTGATTGACAGTATCCCAGCATCCACTGTGCATTCTTGAAAGCAGAATGAATGAAAACCATTTCACACTCGCTCGATCTAATCCATTTTCATCTCTGAGATTAATGTGGAGGTGTTGTTGCTTCAGTTCTTATTTCAGACTCCTTCCTCTGCCCATCAGACACTGTGTGAATGGAGCTCTTCCATCTTATACAGATGACAGTTTAGTGTGAGAGCGTGTGTGTATGTGTGTGTGTGTGTGTGCATGTGTGGGTGAGTGTGTGTGTGTGTGCACGTGTACGCATGTGTGCATGTGAGTGTGTGTGTGCACGTGTACGCATGTGTGTGTGTGTGTGTGCGTGCATGTGTGTGTACGAGACAGAGAGAGAGAGAGCTTGACTCTTTCTGTGTCTGTGTGTGAGTGAGAGACTGTGCCAGTGTGTCTGTGAAAGAGAATGAGAGTCAGTAACTGAGGGAGTCGGAAACAGAAGGAAAGAGGAAGTGAGGGAGAGAAGGCTCAGCAGAATGAGCGAGGGAGGTAAGGAAGTGTGTGAGCGGGAGTTCTCGTAGGCCAGATGGAGGAAGTGAGACACACTGACACAAGGTCCCCTGAATTGAGCTCAACAGCACCTCACACAGCAGAGGGATGGTACTGCGCCTCACACAGCCAAACACATTACACTGGAGGAGCCAGTGCTGAGAAACATCTCAGATCAGGCTCTGCTCTCCCTACTGCAGACAGAGCTAAGGCAGGATAGCAGCTCATACAGCTGGCTGTGCACCCGCCCTTTCATCGAACACACAAACACACGCAGAGCAAACACACACACACACACACACACGCACACCATCAGGGCCACCAATCTCAGTGCACTTCAATATGCGCCAGCACTCTACAGAGCAAATCAAATACAGTCTTCCACTTCAGAATGGAAGCTAACATTTCAGCTGTGACTCAAAACCAGTCCTGGGGAAGAATGAAGAGACAGGTCCTCCTAAAGAATTCAGCTGAATCTGATACAAACCAGATTTACCCCACTTTATTTAGTGGACACTTCACAGCAGGACAGGAAGTGTGGGCAGTTACCTCTTTTGCAGGTACTTTCCTTTGAGTAAGCATCTGAATCACTAGCAGAGACTGAGTACCCTGGTGTCTTTACTGGCCACTGCTGTGTTTTGTTCTTTAGTTTAAGACCTGCCCAGGTGCCAGTCACCGAGTCCTGTTTCAGCTGTAAAAGTCGTGTAAGTCGCTCTGGATAAGAGCGCCTGCTGAATGCACTGTAATGCCTGTAATGCACTGTAATGTAATGCCTGTAATGCCTGTAATGTAGTGTAATGTAATGCCTGTAATGCCTGTAATGTACTGTAATGTAATGCCTGTAATGCACTGTAATGTATGCCTGTAATGCTGTAGATGATGTAATGCCTGTAATGCCTGTAATGCACTGTAATGTAATGCCTGTAATGCCTGTAATGTAATGCCTGTAATGCACTGTAATGTAATGCCTGTAATGCCTGTAATGCACTGTAATGTAATGCCTGTAATGCACTGTAATGTAATGCACTGTAATGTAATGCCTGTAATGCACTGTAATGTAATGCCTGTAATGTACTGTAATGTAATGCACTGTAATGTAATGCCTGTAATGTACTGTAATGCACTGTAATGTAATGCCTGTAATGCACTGTAATGTAATGCACTGTAATGTAATGCCTGTAATGCACTGTAATGTAATGCCTGTAATGCCTGTAATGTACTGTAATGTAATGCCTGTAATGCCTGTAATGTACTGTAATGTAATGCCTGTAATGCCTGTAATGCACTGTAATGTAATGCCTGTAATGCCTGTAATGTACTGTAATGTAATGCCTGTAATGTACTGTAATGTAATACCTGTAATGCACTGTAATGCACTGTAATGTAATGCCTGTAATGCCTGTAATGCACTGTAATGTAATGCCTGTAATGTAATCTGTAATGTAATGCCTGTAATGTACTGTAATGTAATGCCTGTAATGTACTGTAATGTAATGCCTGTAATGCACTGTAATGTAATGCCTGTAATGTACTGTAATGTAATGCCTGTAATGTACTGTAATGTAATGCCTGTAATGTACTGTAATGTAATGCCTGTAATGCACTGTAATGTAATGCCTGTAATGCACTGTAATGTAATGCCTGTAATGTACTGTAATGTAATGCCTGTAATGCACTGTAATGTAATGCCTGTAATGCACTGTAATGTAATGGCTGTTATTGTCGCACGGCGGTGAGGTCATAGCGCAGGTGTTAGGGCGGGGCTCCGTTACCTCCTCCAGATCAGCAGGCCCACGCCCATGGAGAGCAGCATGATGAGAGCAGCCACCGACACCACCACGATGATCACCACCGGGCCCTGCTCGCTGGACGCCAGCGCCACTGTGCCACAGACAGAGAGGGTGAGTGCAGCCCGCGCCACGCCAATCACACGCTGCGGGGGCGGAGCCGACCGGGAGGAGGGAGGGGCCGGAGAAAGGGCAGAGGCTCACGGCAAAAACAAGAGGCTGACCCCTGTTTAATTACCGGATGGCGAAAAGGTTCATTCATCAAGAGTTCCCTGCACTGCTAGGCCTTAGAAAGGGCCCCCGCTCCTCTGGGAGGAAGCACTTTGCTGTACTTTGCACTGAACTATTCCACCCACTGCGACTGGAGGGATGACATATTGCACATTAACCAAGCTAAGGCATTATTATAAATTAAAACCATCAATTAAACTGTTCTGTTGAATCAATCTTTTCATGTAAACTAATTAAATAAAGTACCTTAATGAAAGCACATATCAAGTCAACTATTTGCTGATTAACAGCTGTTTTTGCCATCTTGGCTCCTTTCACTTGTGAATTTGTTACCAGTGAATGTTCTTTTTCCATCAGCCTTATAGCGGCTGATTTGAGTTTGCCTGCTATGGCTACACACACACCTCCCCCTGTCACGCCAGTGAAGCCACTTGGACTGCAGTGAATGGACGGGGACTGCACTAATGGAGCAGGTGCAGCTTTAGCTCTCTGAGCCACGCCGTAGTGGGAGAGCTGGCATGACTCAGCTGTCCTTATGACACGCGCGTTACGCGCAGCAACGTCAACCAAACTCCACTTCCCACGATGCTCCGGGAGAGGGGAAGCGTCACTCACACTCGCCAAGCGTCTGCAGCTCCAGCGGGGGGCTGTAGGCTCCGTAGTCCAGTGGAGAGGAAGACGAGGAGGAGGAGGAGGAGGGAGAGGACGCAGAGGAGGAGGAGGAGGATGACGACAGAGGGGAGGAGGACAGCGAGGAGGAGGAGGAGGACGAGGTGGAGGAGGAGGAGGAGGAGGAGGAGGAGGGGGAGGAAGAGGACTGGCGGATGAGGAAGACGTATGTGGTGCCAGGCTTGAGGTTGTTGACGCTGACGCGGGTGGAGGCGGTCTTCACGGTGGAGTAGCTCTGGTCCTTCTGCTCCTGAGAGACGGACACGCAGAGAGAGAACCCTCTCAGGAATGAGCATGTGCGGAAACACACAGCACTGCCCTCACACTGCTTCACTCAGGGCTCATGTGCACGAGTGTGGCTTCAGGGGTGCGCGTGTGTGTGTGATGTTTTTGGGGGGGAACGCAGGGGGCGCCGCACACGTTACCTTCTCGTAGTACTTGATCTCATACTGCGTGCGGCTGCTGTTGGGGTGGCGGGGCTCTGTCCAGGCCAGAGTCACGCTGCGCTGCTCAATCTTCTCCGCCCGCAGAGCACCCACCAGGGACGGGCCTGGAGGGAGGGAGCGAGGGACAGAGGGGGCAGGGAGGGAGCGAGACAGAGAGGCAGACAGAAGAGGCAGGAAGAGGGAGGAAGAGACAGGGAGAGCGAGGACAGAGGGCGTGGGAGGAGAGACAGAAGAGATGTGAGAAGACAGGGAGAGAGAGGAACAGAAGAGAGGAGAGAGACAGAGCAGTCAGAGGCCTTGTGAAAACGGTCCTGCCCGTGCCGAATGCTGTAATGAAGCCTGACCAATCCAGTGTGCCGTAGGCCCCGCCCAGCGTAATTAAAAACTGATTAATGAGCGCGAGGCAGACGAGCCCTGTCACTCAGAACCCAGACACCAGACTGACAGCTCTATCAGCACCTCCATCAGCAACGGCCCACAAACCCGCACCTACCAACACACACCACTCTCATGCTTCACGCCAACAACTCTGACCACGCACACACCACACACACACACACCACACCACACCACACGCACACCACACGCACACGACACACACACCTCTGCAGCTCACACCACACACACACACACACACCACACACACACGCACACGCACACAACTCCACCCTCTGCAGCTTTCTACAGCACACACACACACACAGACAACGGGCACACGCAACGCACACACAACACCCTCTGCAGCTTTCTACAGCCACACACCACACACACACCGCATCGCACGCACACACACACCGCACACACACACACACACCCACACACCACACACACACACACACACACACACACCCACACACACACACACACACACACACACACACCACACACTCCTCACACACACACACACACACACACACACACACATCTCTCACACACACACACAGACACACACACACGACTGCACGTACCAACACACTCTTGCAGTTCACTGCCTCTCCGCTTCAACAACTCTGAGCCACACACACACACACACACACACACTCTCTCTCACACACACACACACACACACACACTCTCTCACACACACACACGCACACACACACGCATGCACGTACCAACACACCTCAGCAGCTCTCACTGCCTCTCTGCTTCAACAACTCTGAGCCGTACACACACACACACACACACACTCTCTCACACACACACACACACGCACACACACACACACACTCTCTCACACACACACACACACACACTCTCTCACACACACACACACACACACACACACACACACACTCTCTCACACACACACACACACGCACACACACACACACACACACGCGCACACACACACAGAGTCTTTCTGGGCCAACCCCATTAATAACTGGTCTTGTGGTACAGTTAAAAAGAAAGACAAGGACAAGTTGTGTTGTGAGAGGTGTCTGACGCTTGCGTTTGATCTGTGGCCTGATGAAAGCTGTATTATTGATGTTTATGCTGGCTGGCCTCAGCCTGACAGCGTCCTGAGGGGCTGAGCACATCTGCACACAGCGCTGACAGCAGCCTGCTCAGTCCAGAGCTCGCCTGCCCGCCACCGCCACTGACACACTCTTTACCAGCCCCGCTGAGTTCACACACACAAAGGGGAATCACACACACACAGGCCTGCACAGAAACACACACACTCACAGATACTGCACAGTACACACACATTCACGAATACAGACGCATTCACACACATTAACGCATTCGCAGAAATACACACATTCACAGATGTACAGGTATGCACAGACACGAAGGCATTCTCAGACATTGATGTACTCACAGAAATACCAGCATTCGTAAAGACAAAGACACGCATTCACACACAAAAGCACGTATGAAGAGCAGAGCCCCCATTTGATGCTCACAGACACCCAGAGCAGAGCAGCACACAGAAAGCCCCCCTCCCCAGCCGCCCCCCCTCCCCCCCAGCGCGGCTGTGGCACGGGCCGAGGCGGAGGCAGAGGCAGAGCACGTCTGAGAGGAGAGAGCCCATCCTGAGCGCTGTCAAACCGCACATACGGCAGCACAAACCGGAGCGTGAGCCCACTTTACCTGCAACCACTGCAGGCTGCTGGGACACCCCCCCCCTTTTTTACCCTTCTGATGAATAATGCATCAGCTGCTCCCCCAACCAGTCAGGCAAACAGCATTTCATGCGACTGCGACACACCTGCGGATTAAGGAGAACACAGGTAGCACACGCACACGCGTGCACGGACACGGGGGTGTCGCAGGGAAAGAGGAGGGGAGTCGCCGTCCGTGTCAGACCCCATCGGAATGCGAGGCGACGGATCCACGAATGAGCTCGCCTCGCCCCCCCCCCCGCGGAATCCCGTTTCCGCCGGCGACGGCTCGGAGTTTTCCCATTTAGCATTAAAGCGCGCCGTAAACCCCGCACAGGCCGCTGAGCCCGCCCCAATTCCCCAGCCCCCAAACTACAGAGAGCGCCCAGCGACCTGAGACAGGTCTCATCAGAGAGCGCGTCTATCTCTCCCTCCCTCCCTCCTCCCGCCCCTCTCGCTCTCACTCACTCTTACAGGGATTACCGCTCAATATGAAACACGATTCCTTCCATTTCATTCCTCCCCGGCAGATGTTCCCATCTGCGGGGATTTAGGCGGCTGATGAAAGGCAGCGGCGCAGCGACACGACCCGCCAGCAGGGGGTGGCAGTGACACGTCGGTCTGTTAGCGCTGGAGGGCTTTGAGGGGACGCCAGCCCGGAGCCTCAGACCGCGTGCCCGTCTGCCGCAGGACCTGCAGGCAGGCAGGTAACGTTATGAGATGGCTCCCATCCTGCAGACGGTCCGCGGCGCTGCCGAGCGCTAGCTGCTCTCTGTCACTGAAAGGCCCATGCCAGGTGAGCTGCAGTTCCGCAGGCCGGTCCCTGAGGACACAGGAAGTCCTCTCTGGCAGTTATGCTGGGCTGACCTGTGTTTTCATACAGCTCTTTCAATGTCACAGCTTCGCTTAGGAGCTGCAGTATTACAGTATTAGGTACAGTAATGTGTGTGCGGTGGCAAGCGACAAGCAGCTTTCAAGCTCAGATCTCATTGTCTGTGTGTACACATATGTATTTATGTGTACGTGTGTGTGTGTTGGAATATGAGAGAGAAAGTGCACGTGTGTGTCTATGAGAGAAAAGGGAGAGAGAGAAAGAAAGAGAGTGAAAATGTGGGAGATGTTCCCACCTGCACCAGGCTCCCAGATCGCAGAGAGCAGAGCCTCCTGGGAGTGGAAGCAGAGCATTGTGGGAATGTGGGAGCTTGGTCAGCAGTGCCCGCTGGGCAGAGGCACGCCCGTGCCAGGGCGGCACGCGGCGAGGCCGAGAGGTGCTGGCAGAGCGTGGAGGTCAGAGGGATCGGGCACGGCGCCCGCAGGCACAGGACCCCGCCCCCCCGCCCTCCGCCAACGCCACGGGAACGCCCGTCTGTGACGACCTGGCAGGTCAGCGCCGTCTCTCCCCCTCGCCCCTCCTCTCAGCTCTCAGCTAAACGCCGTCCCCCGCTCGCGCGGCAGCCATTCCCACCCAGCGGCGGTTTAGCCGCGCGAGGCACGCTGAGCTGAAGGGAATACATCAGCGCGTCTGAGGAACAGAGAGGGACATTAGCGGCGCGTCTGAGCCCAGCCTATCTGGACCCTATCTGGCAGGAGGGTCCCGGCCTGCTTTAATCTGCCCTATCAGGCCAGGCCACCGGGGCGCACTATCTGGCAGGCGTTTAATCTGCCGTTTCAGCAGCCTCTCGCCCAGATAAAGCAGACACATCCCCTCCCCGCAATTACCACAGCCCGCATAAAGGCCCCACATTACCCAGCATCCTCTGCCGGCTGGGACGCCAGATACAGGCAGGCATTATCATTCATATTATCATTTATATTATCGAGCGGAATTGAAAAAGTGCGGCATGTCCTGAAATAAAAGGTGCCCCCCGGATCAGGCGGGGGTGCGGGGGCCCCGGCGTGGGGCGCAGGCGAGAGGCAGGCACCTGACACAGATACATTTCCATCTAAAGTACACAATTATGTGCTGTGCAGCTGCGCTCGCTGACACACAGCTCTGTGGGAGGGAGAGAGAGAGAGCAGGAGAGGGGGAGAGGGAGGGGGAGAGAGAGAGGGGAGAGAGGGAGAGAGGGAGGAGAGGGAGAGGAGGGAGAGAGGGAGAGAGGGGAGAGAGGGGAAGGAGAGAGAGAGAGAGGGATGGGGAGGAGAGGGAGAGAGAGGGATGGGGAAGGAGAGGGAAGGGGGAGTGAGGGGGGAGAGTGGGAGAGAGAGAGGAGAGAGGGGGAGAGAGGGGAGAGAGAGGGAGAGGGAGGAGAGAGGGGGAGAGAGGGGAGAGAGAGGGAGAGGAAAGGGGGAGATAGAGAGGGTGGAGAGAGAGAGGGGATAGAAGAGAGAGAGGGAGGGAGAAAAAGAGGCTATAAGCAAAGAATTTTACAAGAGAGAAAGAAAAAGAAAAAGAAATGGGAAAGAGGCTGTCAATATTTGTGAATATGCAGGGTGTTTCAGTGACAGAGTGACTGAAGGTATGTATTGGTACAAGAGAAAATGTCAGTGAGAGAGAGAGAGAGAGAGAGAGAGCGTGAGAGTGTGTCAGTATTTGAGGGGAGAAGGAGCTGTATTATTCACTTACATTATTTGGCAGTGAGTGATTGAGTGGACTGTGTCCATGAGTGAGTGCGCGTATGTATGAGTGTGTGTGTGTGTGTGTGAGTGTATGTGTGGGAGTGTGTGTGCGTACGTGCGTGTGTGTACATATGCATCAGTAAATCAGTGTGTGAGTGTGTTTATAATTGCGTGGGAGAGTAAATGCAGGAGGTGTACCTGACAGGATGAGACCTGCATTATAATGCTAATTCATTCACAGCCATTTTCTTCCTCAAACCTCCACCCAACATCTGGTCACCTCAACTGCACAACTTTGCAGGAAAACAAGCGGAATTCTAAAGGGGGCGGGATTCTGCATCTCTGTGCCGCGGCAGAAAGAGCGGCCTCCATTTGTCTGGATTACCCACAATTACCATGACAAGACACGGCGGCGAAGTGCACATATCATACAGCCGTACAGGAGAGCGGGGAACTTCACCGGAGAGGGGCGGGGGGGAAGAAAGCGTCTCCACTTCAATAAAAACACGTACGCAGACAGAGCGCGTGTTTGAAGCCTTCGCAGCTGTAGCAGTCAGAGTCCCGTTATTTAAGCTTGATGAAAGACTGCGCTGTGCAATGACTGCCACCACACCCAAGCCCCACCCCCCCCCCACCCCCTCCCAATACGGAGCATACATGCATAAACACACACAGGCGCGCGTGTGCAAGTTACACATTCTAGCGCTCACATGCATGCATGCATCATGTGTAGGCATTTATAGCTGTGCACTTAAACACAAGTGCACTCACACACGGGCACCTGTGCACGTGCACACACAGGCACAAGCACATCATGCGCACACGTGAGTGTCAATCAAAAGACTGCCTAAGTACCCCAGAGCAGCAGGTGAGAAGCCGCTCAGCTCGCTGCATTGTGAGCTCAGACACTCAGTGACAGCTGCATAATAAAGGCCTCTGAAGTGTGTGTGTGTGTGTGTGCGCGTGTGTGTGTTTGTGTGTGTGTGTGCGTGTGTGTGTGTGTGTGTGGGGGGGTGGGGGGTGGCAGAGAGACAGAGGAGGAGAGCTTCAAGAAGTGACTTGAGTTTCTTTATTCTCCTCTCAGTGAGATAAAAGGAAGACTTCAATATTCATAAAATTTGAGTCATCAGACGAGGTATGACTTTGAAGTCATCAGCAGACAGGGTTCGCTATACTGCTTTCTAGAAGTAGAGAGTGGCTTGCTCCTAGCACAGCGTGTTTGTAGTGTGTTGTGTGTGTGTGTGTGTCTGTGAGTATGCGTGTTTGCATGTTTGTGTGTGTGCATGCGTGTGCATGTGTGCGTGTGAGAGAGATAGTGTGTGCGTTTTTGTGTGTGTGCATGTGTGTGCACATGTGCGCGTGTGTGTGTGATAGAGAGAGAGAGAGTGCGTATGTGTGTGTGGTGTGTGTGTGATGACAAGAGTGTGTGTGTGGTGTGTGGTGTGTGAGGAGAGTGTGTGTGTGTGTGTGTGATAGAGAGAGAGAGAGTGTGTGTGTGTGTGTGCGCGTGTGTGAGGGAGAGTGTGTGTGTGATAGAGAGAGAGAGAGTGTGTGTATGTGTGTGTGCACGTGTGTGAGGGAGAGTGTGTGTGTGTGTGTGAGAGAGAGAGAGAGAGACAGAGAGAGAGAGTGTGTATGTGTGTGTGTGCGTGTGTGAGAGAGTGCGTGTCTGTAGGCACTATTAAAACAGTCATCTCTTGTTTTTCACCATCCCCATTCTTCTAGCCACCCTCTCCACCTCTCTACCGTTCCCTCACTCCTTTCAGTACTTTCCGCCTCTGTACCTCTCCCTTCTGAATCCATCCTCAAATTCTCTCCTTCTTTCCCGTTCTCTCCATCCACCCTTTTCACATCAGAGATGAAATTGTGCTGTCTTTTCCTGCAGCAGAATATCAGTCTGTTTCTACAGGGGTGTGAAAGTGCCTCGCAGAGCATAAAGTGGGCACAGGCGCACTGAGCAGGGAATGCTGGGAGCCGTCTCACGCCACGCCCGTGAGCCGAGCCACCGCACACCACTCCTCACTCACCGCCCCGCATCAATCAGGATGCACCGCACGCCACCGCGCCTGATTGGGTGTGACCGCACACAGTAGCTCTGCTGCTACAGAGCTTCATAAAGCCCCCGCTCAGCCCATCCTCTCCCCCACTCAGCGGGCTGTGGACGTGCAATGTGCTGTTTGTCAGTGTTCCCATTGGCTAAGGATCTGTTCTTATCAATCAAGAAGGACACCGGAGCAACATCAGTTAGTAAACCCTCCTTCCCCCGCTCTCTCACACACACACACACACACACACACACACACACACACACACACACACACACTCACACTCACACTCACACTCACACTCACACTCACACTCACACTCACACTCACACTCACACTCACACTCACACTCACACTCACACTCACACACTCACACACTCACACACTCACACACTCACACACTCACACTTGAGGTGATCCTGACTGAACGCCGCCTGCCTCTCCAGAGGGGGACACGGTGTCCAGAACAGACCGTCTGAGTGAAAATGTCAGTTCCCCACAGGTCAGGTTTAATCACGCTGTAGCGCACTGGAGCGGGCTAGCGACACGCTAACGCACATGCGGCCTTCAGAGGGAGCCGGTCCCGCACCCCGGGCCCCGCCCACCCCCCGCGCCTCACAGGGAGACTCCGCCCATCACCCAGCCCCCCCCCCCCCCCCCCCGCGCCTCACAGGGAGACTCCGCCCATCACCCACCCCCCACGCCTCACAGGGAGACTCCGCCCATCACCCAGCCCCCGCCAAGCCCCCGCCTCCTGCCCTGGACTGACTGGGGCCTGTGAGGGCCAGATAAAAGCACACCCGATCCTCTTTAAAGCGCAGCGGGAAATCTCCTCCGTCAAGGCGAGGCCAAGTGCTCTCCATCCCAGCATGCCGTTCCCCACGCCCCTTCCCCCCTGTAGAGTTTCTGAGGCTGGAGGCCCTCGGGGGCAGCGGGGGCCCCGGGCCCCTCTGAGCCGCGGCAGCGCGCTAAAACCTCTCATTCTCCGCCGCGGCGGTGGCGCCTCTGCCCCTCCGCCGTCGCCGCGGTAATCCCGGAGAGGGGACCCCGCCCGCCGCTCCCCGCGCAGCTCCATGTGGTCTCATATCAAAGCCCCAAATGCAATATTCATAAAGGTCACGCTGCTCTCCCCTGCCAAATTGTCCCCGTACACACGCGGGACATTATTCCAGTAACCTTCTCGGTAATCTGTCATTCGTCATGCTTCACATGGCAACACTTCTAAAAAGGGAAAAACCTCTAAGACTTGAAAGCACCAAAGGCTCAGAGAAGGGAGCGAGCCGCTAAAGAAAACTCTGTGAGGCAGCAAAGAAAATGGCAAATAACCCCCTACCCCCCTCCCCTCCTCCCCCTGCAACCCCCCCTTCAAAAAAAACCCCAGAGAAAATGAACAGGACGGCCAGGACAGCCGAAGCGAGGCCCTGAGCTGGCCGGCGTGCTGTACGCTCAGGGCGCACGCTCAGGACTGGTCTGTGGCGACTGCAGCCGCCTCTCTCTGTGGCGCGGGCGACGCTCCCCGGCTGGACGGGTGTGGAGCGCGCGGCGGAAGGCTCCGGCGCTCGACAGGTGAGATTTATGTCCAAATTAGCGGCGGTGCGAGCGGGGACGCGGTGCGAGGCGAGAGGGGGCGTAATGGCGGCCGCGAGCGCGTGAAAGTAATAAAAGCTGAGATCAGCGGCGAATAAAAGCCTTTTAATACTCTCCGAGCGGGAGGCGAGGAGCCGCTGACTTTTGGGGCAGCTTCGCTCTGAACAGAGCCCTGCTCCCAGCCTGCTGCTCTGTGAAAGCAAACAGGCCTGCGCGGGACCGTGTGGCACAGACAACACAGAACATGACCCTGAGATATACATGCCAGAGTCTGCACCATGCACCACTGAAACAGAAACAGTTAAAATTATGCAATTTAACCCTTTGAAAATAATTCATTTCTAAATTCTAAGACAACGTGCTAGAACTCCACTTCTTTCATTCACCAGTAGTGATTGTTACATCAGCATTAGAACGTTCAGTTAATAACATATTTATTACATATTCTTTTCATTTTCAAATGGTAAAAGAGTTACCTCAATAAAGCAACATGCAATGTAAAATATATACAGTAAAATCATATAACATTGTGCTATTTCACAGGGAAGATTACAGGGGTGCTGAAGCTTACAGATAATTCTTTTGTTCTGTTCTGATCTTCATAAATTACAAGGCCGTTCTCAGAAGTATTAATTGGTAAGATTTGTGGCTCTGAATGCTGCATGGTGAGAGAGGGCTCTCTAAATGTCCACATTACTGGGGGATTTACGGGCCTGGTGTATCAGTGTGTGCGTGCGGCGCTGGTGTATCAGTGTGTGCGTGCGGCGCTGGTGTGTTAGCGTGTGTGTGTGGCGCTGGTGTATCAGTGTGTGTGAGGCGCTGGTGTATCATTGTGTGTGTGTGGCGCTGGTGTATCATTGTGTGTGTGAGGCGCTGGTGTATCATTGTGTGTGTGAGGCGCTGGTGTATCAGTGTGTGTGTGGCGCTGGTGTATCAGTGTGTGTGTGGCGCTGGTGTATCATTGTGTGTGTGAGGCGCTGGTGTATCAGTGTGTGTGTGGCGCTGGTGTATCATTGTGTGTGTGAGGCGCTGGTGTATCAGTGTGTGCGTGCGGCGCTGGTGTGTTAGCGTGTGTGTGTGGCGCTGGTGTATCAGTGTGTGTGTGGCGCTGGTGTATCATTGTGTGTGTGAGGCGCTGGTGTATCAGTGTGTGCGTGCGGCGCTGGTGTGTTAGCGTGTGTGTGTGGCGCTGGTGTATCAGTGTGTGTGTGGCGCTGGTGTATCATTGTGTGTGTGAGGCGCTGGTGTATCAGTGTGTGTGTGGCGCTGGTGTATCATTGTGTGTGTGAGGCGCTGGTGTATCATTGTGTGTGTGAGGCGCTGGTGTATCAGTGTGTGCGTGCGGCGCTGGTGTATCATTGTGTGTGTGAGGCGCTGGTGTATCATTGTGTGTGTGAGGCGCTGGTGTATCATTGTGTGTGTGTGGCGCTGGTGTATCAGTGTGTGTGTGGCGCTGGTGTATCATTGTGTGTGTGTGGCGCTGGTGTATCAGTGTGTGTGTGGCGCTGGTGTATCATTGTGTGTGTGAGGCGCTGGTGTATCAGTGTGTGCGTGCGGCGCTGGTGTGTTAGCGTGTGTGTGTGGCGCTGGTGTATCAGTGTGTGTGTGAGGCGCTGGTGTATCATTGTGTGTGTGAGGCGCTGGTGTATCAGTGTGTGTGTGGCGCTGGTGTATCATTGTGTGTGTGAGGCGCTGGTGTATCAGTGTGTGCGTGCGGCGCTGGTGTATCATTGTGTGTGTGAGGCGCTGGTGTATCAGTGTGTGTGTGGCGCTGGTGTATCATTGTGTGTGTGAGGCGCTGGTGTATCATTGTGTGTGTGGCGCTGGTGTATCATTGTGTGTGTGAGGCGCTGGTGTATCAGTGTGTGTGTGAGGCGCTGGTGTATCATTGTGTGTGTGAGGCGCTGGTGTATCAGTGTGTGTGTGAGGCGCTGGTGTATCAGTGTGTGTGTGGCGCTGGTGTATCATTGTGTGTGTGGCGCTGGTGTATCATTGTGTGTGTGAGGCGCTGGTGTATCATTGTGTGTGTGAGGCGCTGGTGTATCATTGTGTGTGTGAGGCGCTGGTGTATCAGTGTGTGTGTGGCGCTGGTGTATCATTGTGTGCGTGCGGCGCTGGTGTATCAGTGTGTGTGAGGCGCTGGTGTATCAGTGTGTGCGTGCGGCGCTGGTGTGTTAGCGTGTGTGTGCGGCGCTGGTGTATCAGTGTGTGTGTGGCGCTGGTGTATCATTGTGTGCGTGCGGCGCTGGTGTATCAGTGTGTGTGAGGCGCTGGTGTATCAGTGTGTGCGTGCGGCGCTGGTGTGTTAGCCTGTGTGTGCGGCGCTGGCGTGTTAGCGTGTGTGTGGCGCTGGTGTATCAGTGTGTGTGTGCGGCGCTGGTGTATCAGTATGTGCGTGTGGCGCTGGTGTATCAGTGTGTGCGTGCGGCGCTGGTGTGTTAGCCTGTGTGTGCGGCGCTGGCGTGTTAGCGTGTGTGTGGCGCTGGTGTATCAGTGCGTGCGGCGCTGGTGTATCAGTGTGTGCGTGTGGCGCTGGTGTATCAGTGTGTGCGTGCGGCGCTGGTGTGTTAGCCTGTGTGTGCGGCGCTGGCGTGTTAGCGTGTGTGTGGCGCTGGTGTATCAGTGCGTGCGGCGCTGGTGTATCAGTGTGTGCGTGTGGCGCTGGTGTATCAGTGTGTGCGTGCGGCGCTGGTGTGTTAGCCTGTGTGTGCGGCGCTGGCGTGTTAGCGTGTGTGTGGCGCTGGTGTATCAGTGCGTGCGGCGCTGGTGTATCAGTGTGTGCGTGTGGCGCTGGTGTATCAGTGTGTGCGTGCGGCGCTGGTGTGTTAGCCTGTGTGTGCGGCGCTGGCGTGTTAGCGTGTGTGCTGCTGCAGATGCCTGCATTAGAAAGCACCCATCCCTCCCCCTCTGCTCCACCAGCTGTTCCGCACCCCCCGATCCCAGCCTGCCTCACTCTCCGCTCCAGATGCTGCCCAATGGCATTAAACAACTGGACCGCTTATCGGTAGCTCAATCTCTATCACACGCGCACACAGACACGCACGCACGCACGCACACACATGAATGCACACACACACGAATTGACACACATGAACGCACATGCACAAACACGCATGCACACACACGCACACGCACACGCACACGCACACACACACAAATGCACGCGCACGAACACATGCAGGAACACACACACACTCACACACACATGCATGAACACACACACACACACACACACACACGCACACGCCACACGCACACGCCACCGCACACCACACAGCACTGCACGCACACACAGCACCAGCACGAACACCACACCACACCACACGCACACACACGCACGCACGCAGACCCATGATCTGATTCAGGGGAGGGGCGTGTCAGAGAGTGCGGCCCAGCTGGCCCTGCTCCTCCGGCACCGTGTGCGGGGGGCGAGGTGCGGGTGTGAAGTGTTCTCAGTAATCAGCATCGCGCACTCGGGGATCCCTACAAATCCCCGCAAATCCCCCCGACTTCAGGGAGGCAGCGCTCCACACCGAGCCGGAATAAGAGCCCGCTGCTCAGACCCTGGCGGCCGGGCCCCTGATCACAGCGTTTAAGCTGCGTTCATTAGCCCGATGTGTGACGGGCGCAGTCGGCGTGGCACCCTCTCAGCTGGCCGCCGGCAGGGCGTGTTTACCCAGAGCCTCCCCTGAGAAAGCGCCAGCGTCTTTAACGACTGTGCGTCCCATCGCAGGGCACGGCCACGCATTAGCCCTGTCTCTACAGTCGCTTAAACGTTATTTATACCGATGCGTCCTGCGCCAGCCGTGTCGCTAATTAAGAGCAGATCTGTACGTCTATTGGCTGCTTTCTGCCTTGCGTCCTCCCCCCCCCTCCTCCCGAAGCAGAGGAGCTGGGTCTTTAGCTCCGGGCACAGTCTGAGCTCTGCTGAAAAGGGCAGAGAGGCAGCCCGTCAAAGCGCAGTCTGAGGGCAGGTTCCCTGCTTGCTGCGCTCAGCACACACGCTTATTGAGACGCAAGCAATCTGACAGCTACGGAGCTGCTATGAGGGCGACGGTGGGCAAACATAACCAGCACAGTGTTTCTGCAGGTGAGAGCTGGAAAGGCCCTTCAGGTGAATCAGAGCTCAGATAGCCAGCACTCAGGCAGGGGGGCAGCGTCCGCAGTACAGACAATACAGCAGGCAGTCTGTAATTAATACTACAGCAGAGCTGCTGTGGAGGTAAAGCATCAGTAATTAATACCACAGAATAGCTGGTGTGGAGGTAAAGCGTCAGTAATTAATACTACAGCAGGGGTCTGTAATAAATACCACAGAATAGCTGGAGCTGAAGTAAAGCATCAGTAATTAATACTATATACAGTAGATAACCATACATAACTGTAAGCTTATAGTGTAACCTAGTGGAAACTCAACTTTACAGACCAGCACTGCCTGAACACATCTCGTTGTTTTTAACAGCACCTGTCCAGCTGATTTGTTCTGTGTTGCGCACAAACAACTGCGGCCGTCCGCTTTCTATTATGACTGAACTGCTGTAACTGGAATGGCGTGCGTTTAATATCTGCTGCTGAAGGCTCCGGGAGTGTGCGTCTGTTAATAATGTACCATATAAAATATGAACAGCCCTGATAACCGTAGAGCCAGCGTGGTACCCACACGCAGCGCTAACAGCAGAGAGGACGGCAGGGGGGGACGGCAGGGGGGGCAGGGGGGGACGGCAGGGGACGGCGGGGGAGCGGGGGGGCAGGATTAACGACCGCGCACGGCGGTGGACACGTTGACCTGGCTGTAGAAGCTCTTGGCGGGCAGCAGCTCGGACACGCCGTTGAGGGCCTCCACGGTGAAGGTGTAGTTGGAGTGGGGCAGCAGGTTGACCACGGTGACGGTGCGCTCCGTCAGGCCGCTCTGCTGGGGCACGAAGCCCAGGCTGGCCCCGCACGGCTCGCACTGCCGCTGGGGGGCCCGGGGGGGCCCCACGCACCGGCTGCACCCCACGCTGTACGACAGGTCACCCCGGCCCCCCGTGTCCGCTGGGGGGGCCCACTCCAGGATCAGGGTGGACTGTTTTAGGGTGTACACCAGGTCCCTGGGCGGAGAAGGGGGACCTGAGAGAGAGAGAGAGAGAGAAAATTTTACTTACCTCTTAATTAATTAACTATTGATATTAGCTTTCCCCTTGTTTTTATGTATGGCATCTGTGTGGATTTGCTATTTGTATTAGCATTCTGGGTTGCTACAGTTAACTTAACCACCTGCCCCTGCTGCACCAGTTTGACAGTTTGACTTCCACCCAGGCCTATGCTGAGATTATTTCTGTTGCCAGTAATGCTGGTGGAGATGGAGAGCTGTGATCACAAATAGAGCTCGACACAGGCGCTGCTGCTGTTGGAACTGATCTGTATTCTGTCACATACAAGAACAAATTATGTAAACGTGTACAAAAACATTTACACTACATTTCATGATTATCGATCGTAAATCTGTTTGAGACCGCATCAAATACATTTTCATATAAAACACTGTACCTTTGCAGATGGCTGCATATAATAATCTGATTTATAATGAAAATCTGAAATTATATTTGTGTGAAGCGTGAAGTGTGAAGGGAATTAAAAGGATTCGTGATAAAATGTGTTTGTGAGAGAAATGAGCAAAGACTGCATATGTTCAGTGTGAAAATCTATATTACGGGGTGTGTGTGTGTGTAGTTAAGAAACCAATTCACAGTCACGCATTTGTCCACCCAGTAAGAGCAGGGCAGCCGTATAAAAAGTGAAGTGTTAACAGCCTGTGTGGAGCTTGACATCACACATGCATGCACACATATACACACACACACACGCACACACACACGCACACACACACACACACACCTGTCACCTGCAGAATGGAAGATTGCAAACGTCAGCACAACTCTGCCTTCCCCTCTACATCTCTATCTCAGATTCAGTGGGTTTATAATAAAAAAGAAATGTGTGAGTGTGGGTGAGTGTGCATGTGGATGTGTGTGAGTGTGTGTGTTGCGTGCGTGTGTGTGTGGGGGTGGGGGGGCGCTTAATAAAATGGATAATAAAGTATTATCATCATGAGCAGATTTATAGAATCCAGATAAAAGGGTGATTGCAGAGTTCCGGGTGAAATACACCTGAGCTAAAACATGACAGATTGGGCCGTATAAGAGACAGACAGCAGCAGAGAGCGCAACGAGCTGGCGCTGGGCGGGCCATGATGAAGGGGAGACGAGCGCGGGGGTGGGGGGAAACTCACGGGTGCAGGGGGCCGAGGGGCTGTCCAGCGGGGTTCGGAAGTGGTCCTGGTCACACACGCACTGCACTGACCCCTCATCTTCTGCCGTGCTGTGGGCGGGGCAGGGGAAACACTCCTGCTGCCTTGAAGACATCTTGTAGGAGCCAGCAGGGCAGGCTGCAGAGCAGAGGAACAGAAGGGATCAGGGAGAGTACACCCAAACTACACATTACATGGGAGTACCAGTACTGACATCACACTGCAGCACAGAGTACCAGTACTGACATCACACAGCAGCAGCTCAGAGTACCAGTACTGACATCACACTGCAGTGTAGAGTACCAGTACTGACATCACACTGCAGTGTAGAGTACCAGTACTGACATCACACTGCAGTGTAGAGTACCAGTACTGACATCACTCTGCAGCACAGAGTATCAGTACTGACATCACACTGCAGAGCAGAGTACCAGTACTGACATCACACTGCAGTGCAGAGTACCAGTACTGACATCACACTGCAGAGTACAGTACCAGTACTGACATCACACTGCAGCACAGAGTACCAGTACTGACATCACACTGCTGCCCAGAGTACCAGTACTGACATCACACTGCAGCACAGAGTACCAGTACTGACATCACACTGCAGAGCAGAGTACCAGTACTGACATCACACTGCAGCACAGAGTACCAGTACTGACATCACACTGCAGCACAGAGTACCAGTACTGACATCACACTGCAGAGCAGAGTACCAGTACTGACATCACACTGCAGCACAGAGTACCAGTACTGACATCACACTGCAGCGCAGAGTACTAGTACTGACATCACACTGCAGCACAGAGCACCAGTACTGACATCACACTGCAGTGACACATTCAGTATTAGTGATGTTACTGACACACACCTCACAGCAGAGTAAGAGTGAGATCACACAGAGAAGCAGGGTAATAATACTGATACCATGCAGCACCGAGAGTAAGGATACTGACAACGCAGCCTATCAGGGGTGTGCATCTTTGTCACAGAGCAGAACAGCCCAGATGAGTAACACGGACAGTAAACAGACTGGACACTGCTGAGGAACACTGGTGTGGCGCAGATTAAGGGCTGAGCCACATACAGTAACGGCATTAAATTCTAAAAGTGCAGCAGCACTGCATGTTTGCGAGCAGAGCACTGCGTGCTACCAGCCATATCACACGGACAGGAATACAATACTCATCCACTCTGTGTGTTTGCACAGACTGTTAATTACACAAATCATTTTCATCTTTAATTGGCTGCAAGCACAATGGCAGAGAATGCGGATTACATACATAATTACACACACACATGTACAGCACTCAGCACACAGACCACATTGCTGATTACACATTCCCTTTCACACACAAACACACAGACATGCACGCACGCACACACACACGCTCACGCACACAGCACACACACTCACCCACACATACGCATGCGCGCGCACACACACACACTCACACAATTGCGTCAGTATCCCCGTATCACATTTCCTGGTTCCTGTCAGTCGTCTGAGCAGTGTAATGTGTGTGAAATCGGGGAGCGGTAAGCTCCCGTCCGGGCAGAGAATCCATGTAAACCCCGGTTATGAACATGCAGAACCGTGCCGTTTGATTGATACACCTGAGAAGCCCGGGCACAGGCATAGCAGCTTTTACCGCGCGGTGGGGATGACACAAAGTCAATAAGGGCCAACAGGCCCCGCCACCTCTCAGCCGCCATCTCGCCATCGCGCCCATTAGCAGCTGCGGCCCGTCCCCCAGCTCAGCGCCCTCAGAGGACCGCTGCTCACTTCATGCCCCCCCCTCCCCACGTTAGAGCCTCTGTATTTCCCTCGGTCTTATTTATAAGAGGCTCTGAGACCTGAACATGCGCTGCCACCGCCAGGAGAGAAATCCCCGTCCCCTTCCAAAGCCGTGTCCGCGTGCGAGCTGTCAACCGGAAAGTTCTCCCTCAAACGCAGGCTTAGAGAGAGAACAGCAGAGCTGCCACTGCGATTAATCAAACACGCCCTGCATAACTGGGAAACTACATTTGGAGTTTTACAGCCCTGTGGCCCTGCTGAGGGACCCTGCTGTACCTGAGAGGCTCTGCTGTACCTGAGGGGCCCCGCTGTACCTGTGAGGCCCCGCTGTACCTGTGAGGCCCCGCTGTACCTGAGGGGTCCCGCTGTACCTGAGGGGCCTCGCTGTACCTGTGAGGCCCCGCTGTACCTGAGGGGCCCCGCTGTACCTGTGAGGCCCTGCTGTACCTGTGAGGCCCCGCTGTACCTGTGAGGCCCTGCTGTACCTGAGGGGTCCCGCTGTACCTGAGGGGCCTCGCTGTACCTGTGAGGCCCCGCTGTACCTGAGGGGCCCCGCTGTACCTGTGAGGCCCTGCTGTACCTGTGAGGCCCCGCTGTACCTGAGGGGCCTCGCTGTACCTGTGAGGCCCCGCTGTACCTGTGAGGCCCCACTGTACCTGAGGGGCCTTGCTGTACCTGTGAGGCCCCGCTGCACCTGAGAGGCCCCGAGGTACCTGTGAGGCCCCACTGTACCTGAGGGGCCCCGCTGTACCTGAGGTGGTCCGTTTGCATTAAGTGCTGCCTGTGCGGGTGATTAAACACACTTTACAGACTTTGGTACTTAGACTCTGAGCTGGAGCTCCTCAGGATGCACAGGAGCAGGCGTGTGCCAGTGATGAATACGGCACCTCCAGGGACTCAGATTACAGATTAGAGCCCCACACCTCCCTACAGCCAGCCAAGCCGGCCTCAATCACCAGCCCCGCTCAACAGCCACCGGCATCGGCAGTAATGAGAGGAGGAACATTAGTCATCTGTTTTACTCATCTAACCTTCAGCGAATCAGGGCAGCACAGACAGAGCCCCTTCCTGTTTCACAGAGGGAAAGCAGGGCAGGCAGGGGATACGAGAGCGTGTAACCAAGCAACCGCTGGGGGATGATGAGGACACCAATATTAACACCCCGACCCTTTCAGCAAGCGCCAACGGATCTTCAGCGATGGACAAGGGCATGGCTTTAAAGACCTGGACAGAGCCATGCAGAGACACTCCATTCTCTACCTGGGGGAGACAGCGCCCCCATCAGGCCCACCAACACCACATCATACAGCACCAGGGTTTCCCAGGAGGGTCGCCCTCCACCCAAGCTGTAAAACACGAATATCTCCCTGATCGCTCATACTGATTATGATGACGATGATGGTGGCTGTGTAGCATAATGGCTTGGGGACTGGGCTTTGCAGCTCCATGGCAGCAGGTTCAATTCCCAGGTAGGACACTGCAATTGCACCCTTGAGCAAGGTGCTTAAGCAGAACTGCTTCAGTAAATATGCAGCGGTACAAATGGACCAAATGTTAAAGGAGCTGTGTAAGGCAGTCTGGATAAGAGGGGTGATGAGGATTACAGCGATGAGGAACATTCACAGCTTTCGCTGATTTCATTGTCCACTCACAGCACAAATGATTGTTATGGAGGAAGTGAAGGGATCCTATCAGAACACATCTGCTCGCTGCTGTTAAGGAATGCTCTCCTGTCGTAACAACCATCAAATTTCAGTGCACCGCTCTCATAACTGAACTGCACTCACGCACATCAATAAATCATGAAGCACTTAATACACTAACTGTGAGCGATGAATTGTTTCTGTGCATTTCTGACAGAAGGTATTAATGAATATTAATATGTGGAAAGAGGTTTGCTCAGCTCCCCCGCCCCACAGCCCCCTCCCCCCAATCCCGACCCAAATGGCCTTCATTATTCCAGAACGTAATTCTGCTTGGTCTTATTTCCAAATGTCAGGCGAGATTTGCGGGCTGGTGCGGGCCAAATCAATAATTCATGACACCATATTCAGATCACTGACATTATGCCGCTAATTCTAATTTATGAAAGCTTTGCTAACGAACGGAATAAATCCACATTAATGGACAAGTGAAAGGTCTATTTTAAAGGTCCTGCCACGAGCCAGTCCTCCAGGCTGCGGGCCCCACGGCCGACAGGCTGCGGAGTGATTGTGTGAGCCGGCCGTGGAGACGGCTCGCTCCCGCCCTGGGTCTGGGGGCGAGGCCTGAGCGGCCGTGGCCACGCAAGCCTCGGCACTGCAGCCCAGGAGCGCGGGCACCATCCGCACAGCGCCAGCTCGTCCGTCTCCAGCAGCCCGGTCGCGCTCTGTGATCTCATCTATCCTGAGTTTTTCTGAAGTTCTGCAGCACCCTTCTCATCATCATCATCATCAGCACCCTCACCACCGCCGCCATCATCATGAGGCCCGTACAGCAGTGTCTCCATTATCATCAGCGACTCGTATGCTGCCGCCATCATCGCACTTTTACAGGCCAACACAAAGGCTTCATCAAAGGCCTATTCAGCCTGCCTCACACCCCAAAGAGAGCGAAGGAGAGAGAGAGAGAGAGAGAGAGAGGGAGGGAGAGAGAGAGAGAATCACAGGAAGAAAGTGAGGGGGAGAGAGAGCGAGCAAGAGAGAAACAGAGAGAGAGAGAGACAGACAGAGATAGAGAGAGAGAGAGAGAGACAGAGAGAGAGAGAGACAGAGATAGATAGAGAGAGAGCGAGATTGAGAGAGAGAGACAGACAGTGTGCACTGCGCTGAAGGCTGACAGTGTAGTGTGAGCACCCTCCCTCCCTCCCTCCCTCCCTCAGTCCCACTCGTGTATCCGTGCTCAGAACAATGGGAGCGACACAGACTGGAGCCCCAATTACAGGATATTACAGCGCTCTTCCTTCATCATAATCACACAGAGCATTATCCCTCTTTCTGCTTTCTGCTGCCGGGGCCCTCAGCAGCCTCCCCACACAGCGCCCTCCCCTTACCGCCGCTCATCAGAGCACCAGCGCCCCCGCCGCTCCCTCTCTCCCCATTCACTCGCTCTCTCCTCTCATCACTCTTCGCTCTCTCCACACTCCTCCTCTCCCTGTCAGCTCAGAGGAAATGATGCCATGATGTCATAAGCGCGTCAGGGTCGGCCCCGTTTTGAAAGGCGGGCTGCGGGGCGGGGCGGCGCGGCGGCGCGTGCGGCGGCACTAACGCGTTCTGCGCTCCCCTGACCTGCGCCGTGCTCCAGAGAAGCCAGCTCCCCGTCGCGCACCTGGCAGGGCTACGGCCACATTCCGGAAGCTTCCTGTCTGAGAGCAGAGGGCTGAGGCCACATTCCGGAAGCTTCCTGTCTGAGAGCAGAGGGCTGAGGCCACATTCCGGAAGCTTCCAGTCTGAGCAGCACGGCTGAGGCCACATTCGGAAGCTTCCAGTCTGAGAGCAGAGGGTGAGGCACATTCGGAAGCTTCCTGTCTGGAGGCAGAGGGCTGAGGCCACATTCCGGAAGCTTCCAGTCTGAGAGCAGAGGGCTGAGGCCACATTCCGGAAGCTTCCTGTCTGAGAGCAGAGGGCTGAGGCCACATTCCGGAAGCTTCCTGTCTGAGAGCAGAGGGCTGAGGCCACATTCCGGAAGCTTCCTGTCTGAGAGCAGAGGGCTGAGGCTGGGCGCACACACGGCTGCCTTTACCTCTTCTGCCAGCATGACCCACGTGCCTACAGCCCTCAGGCACCGGAGAGGAGAGCAACAGGAGCAACAAGCACCTGTGTGTGTGCGTGTGTGTGTGCACATGTGTGCATGTATGAGTAAGTGTGTATGTGTGCATGTGTATATGAGTGTATGCGTGTGTCAGTATGTGTGTGTGTGTGTGTGCGTGCATGCATGCATGTGTGTGTGTATGTGTGTGCGTGTGTATATGAGTGTGAGTGTATGTGTGAGTGTGCGTGCGTGTGTGTGCAGGCATGCATGTGTGTGCGAGAGCGTGTATGTGTCAGTGAGTGTGAGTGTATGTGCGAGTGTGCGTGTGTGTATGTGTGTGCATGTGTATATGAGTGTGAGTGTATGTGTGTGTCAGTATGTGTGTGTGTGTGTGTGTGTGTGTGTGTGTATATGAGTGCGAGTGTATGTGCGAGTGTGCGTGTGTGTATGTGTGTGCGTGTGTATATGAGTGTGAGTGTATGTGTGAGTGTGCGTGCGTGCGTGTGCGGGCATGCGTGTGTGTGTGAGAGCGTGTATGTGTCAGTGTGTGTGAGTGAGTATTTACTGTACATGCGTGCCTGCATGGCTGGGCGCACACTGGTGGTGGGTATGTGAGAGCAGAGAGGCTAACTGCACCGCAGGGGCTCTGAGCTGCAGGTTCAGGGTGCAGAGGGCAGCTGAGAGGGCTGCAGTGGACAGCCAGAGAAACAGCCTGCAGGCTCTGAAGGGGGAGGGGGGGGTCAGGATTCGATGCGCTGTTAGAGAGGGGGCTGTGACTCCTTCCTCTCTGCTTCCAAACAAAACATTTCTCACAGCTTTATTGATCCAGATGCACCCCCCCCCCTTCTCCCCAAAACAACAATACATGAGGAGGAAGAGACAGCCAGCATACAGCGCAACAGCCCAGCTAAGATAGATCGCCATCTTTCATTTGCATTTTAACTACAGTACACATGCTGCGCGTGTGTGTGTGTGTGTGTGTGTGTGTGTGCGCATGTGTGCGTATGCTTGTGCATCTTAATGGCTTCCATTACCTAAGAATATCAAAATAATTTAATGTTGTTCACAAATGAGTTTGATTCCACTTGAAGTGTGACTTTCAACCTGAAACTCAGCTTTGCAGCTGATGCAACAGTAAAGGCTGAAGGAGACACCGGAGACGCTGGGGAGAGACCAGCCAACGGGACTGAAAATCTAAAAGAAAGAGAAGGTGCCGACAGAATCGCATTACTTCCCAAGGTTTTAGAGCATAGCTATGTGTGCTTGTTACTCCATATACATTTAGCTCCCAATTGGGCTACTCTTCCCATGACCCACTTGATATTTATTAGATAAAATATGGACAAGCCTCTCACATCCTAAACAGAGCATGGTATGAATCATAAAATTGATTTTCCATTCATTTTCATCAGGCTGCTGTAACAAAATATATATTTAAATTGTTATCATGATTACACTTTTTTTGGGCTTCTGCTTGTACAGTATTTGACGAACGATATAAACGCTGTCATAAATAACTGGAATAAACCCTGTGCACCCTCAGTCTGAGCTTCCATTAGAATCATTGTGTTACTCTGTACTGGCCTGGTCACGGCCTTGTCCTGCCTGAACTCACATTCAGGGAACAACGTTTCCCAGAGTCTCCTGTTCTCAGGGAGTGAATACATTATGCACATAGCAGTGGACTACCCATCATGCACTGCGCGACAGACAGCGCGGTGCGGCAGGTACTGCAGACAGGGGTAACAGGAACACAAAGGGCTCAGCCAGGGACGCGCGGCGATCGGTCACGAAAGGACCACATTGTGCACCTGAGGAAATGGAGCCATAGAGAAACACAATAGTGCTGCATCTTTAATCGGAAGCAAGGGTCTCGTCTCAAACGCTGAGCACTCCAAATCAAAACCTCCCATTTGCATAATTATTCGGGCTGGACTGTTTCCCAAACAACTCCAAAAATTCATTTTTCCACTTACGCGTTTTTTGACAAACTAATAAGGCGGTGCATTACAGCAAGCCTCATTCTTCCTCCATTTACGTATTGTCTGCTACTAATGAAATATTAACGAAGGCAAAGAATCAAGGGTAACCCATCAAAGCAGCATCAATCGCAGGCCTCATTCTCCCAGAGCCCCTCACTCACTGTAAGACACACAATCCACGCAGGGGATGTTCTTCACTGACAGAGAGAACCTCTTGTAGCTGCCATATTAGAGAACAGACACTCGCTTCATGTGTTTATGTTTCCATAAACTTTTTTTATGGGGCAGCAAGATAAGGGGCGGGTTACGCAAGACAATCTCACAGACGTCAAACAAGAATTTATCGCTGCATTAAAACAGCATTGGAATAGGAATGATTCTACGTTAAAGTTTTCCATCGATACGTCTGGCATGTTCCCACATACAATATGCTGAAGCTGTCTGCACAAGATCAGTCAGGACAGTTCCTAGACTGGTTAATACAGCAGACCAACCGCACCATGAATTCTCTCTCTCTGCTTTTCTGCAGGCACGTTTTCAGAGGCAAAGTCAATGAATGCAGTTTCTTTCAGACCCTCACAAAATCACCGGCGAGAGAGATGAACTGAACTCGGCAATTATGACTGGGCAACGTGTCCACAGGTAATTTATGCAAAATAACGATTTCCATTACACGTAAAGCACATTAAGGCGCATTAGTCCACATTTTCCCAGGCGGTCAACTCTCTAATTTGGTCTGTGGGGGTTTTAGGGAGCGGGACTGCTCGGAGCTGGACGCTGATTACGCCCTCAGACCTGGCAACCTGCGTGTACTCTGGCGCTGCTGACGGACGGCGAGCGGCTGGCAGCGCTCATCCCACACTGCAGCGCTCAGGACCTCCTCAGGGCCTCAGGAGCCCGCGGGCTGCGTGCACTGACCTCCTCAGGGCCTGGCCCGCCACAGCAGGAGCACACGCGCGGTAACGCACCTCAGCTCGGCTCTGCAGATGAGACTCTGAGCCTCTGATGCATCACGCTGCACGCTGAATAACCAAACCTGCACTTACTCACCAAATCTGTGCACTGAAGGTCACTGCGCTCAGTTAAACCAATCAGGAGCCGGACCTGGAGGGTTATTGCTTCTGATTGGTTATTGACATTGAGAACAATGAGGGTAGCGGTTGAGGATGCGCTTATTGAATGGTACCGGGTCCCCAGGGACCACGTGTGAATGAGTCATCTGGAGGTGGGCAGATTTGGGCCTGGCTGGGGGACAGAGCAGATGCTCTCCACTGAAAGGACCTGCCAAACGACCTCTGACCTGGAGAGGGACAAAGTCCTTGACCCTCGATAAAAGCTGGGCATCAGTCCCGCCCTTTTTTAAAACTGTCCCTAGAGCCCCCTGACCCAAGTGGGCCCCCCCATCACCCCTATGTCCACTGGGCAGCGCTGTGGGACACCATTTCAGCGTTCCACAAACCCGCGGGGAGCTACATTCCATCAGACCCGAATCCATACAAGCAAACGCCTTTAAATGAAACAGCTCAATATGCCAGGATCAATAGCCCAATCGGATCAATGCACAAACAGTCCAATCAGGGCCCAGCCCGTAAGCGTTTGAGCGCGGAGGGGGCCGGGCTGACCCTGACGCGGGACGGCGGCGTGACGGATGATGCGCAGCCGGCGTCCCTGGGGCCCACGCGCGTTTAATTACAGCGCTTTCCACGCCGTCCAATCGCGTCGCGGATGTGACCAGCGTGGCAGCGAGGTGCGCGCCACCCGCCAAGACCGGGCAGAAACAATTAACGGGGTTTGTCAGCCGGCTGTGCGCATAAAAAATGAGGCAGAAACACAATCAGGGCCGCAATTAAGCTGTGAAGGCAAAGCGCCGGTGACCTTGTTGTGTAATTAACGGCTTCTTCTTCCATTAGTTTCCCTCTTTTTCTGTTCCCCAGTTTAATTACGGGACAGAACGTCGTCGGGATAAGAGAAGAGAGAAGTGAAGCGATTAAGAACAGGAGGAACAGGGAGACGGGCTGGAGGTGCAGTACAGCGTGAGAGAGAGAGAGAGAGAGAGAGAGAGAGAGAGAGACTGAGTCACTCAGGATAAAAGCATCTGCTAAATGACTAAATACAATGTAATGCGAGGGAAATGAAGAGTGAACAAAAGGGACTGAGCAACAGAGTGAGCGAAACAGAGGGACACGGAGATCAAGAATGGCAGGAGAGAGCAAAGGAAGCAGGGGCGCCAGAGGGAGAGAAGAAGAGCGGAAAGCAAAAGAGCAGCAGAGAGAGGGAGAGAGAAGCAGGCTGAGTGTGAGGGATAATGAGGGAGGCTAAAGGCCTCATTACGCCCTCACACCTGAGCCCGGGCGCTGGGGCCGCAGCAGGGCGGGACTCTGGGCACAGAGGGGTGTGGGGTACATGTGCACAGGGCCCTCTCTCGCCGACTGACAGCGGGCCAGCCAGCGAGCCCATCAGCTGTGAGCTTCTTACAGCTGTAGCCGGTGGGTGACTGTGGCCTGAACCGCAGAATTCAGCAACGGGCAGCTGGATAAATTGGCTGGTGGAATATGACGAGCATCACCGCGCGCAAAGTTAAAGAGAAAAGTTCGGCCATCTTGCCAGAGCTGAGGACGGCCGGTCACCCAGCAGGCCCCAGCACAGAGTAACCTGCACTTAAGAAGGCCCTATTCCTCCTTTCAGAAAGCACTAAAATCGCACCTGAGCAGGGCCCCCCTCAGTGGAGCCCCCCTCCCAACACACGGGCCGCGCCTCCTGGTTACATCACCACAGCCTCAACTATAGGCGGCGCCGCAGCTCTGTGTTTTTTAATAGCCATGATTTCACTGGCACCAGAGGAAGACAGACGGGGGATCAACTGATCGAAATCGTGAGTGGGAGGGAGAGAGAGAGAGAGAGAACAGGACAGAAAAAGGGAGAGTATAGATGAATTAATTGAATTGATTTAATTATCAGTTTTAATGGCTTAGTTGAAATGAATTACATAATAAATGAACAGTGATAATCCAGAGTGTTCTACAGGAAGATCTGAGCCGCTGCGTTCAGTGCACTGCTCCCCCCCTGCCCCCCGCCTTGACCTACTCCCACTGCAGTGTCCCCAAATACTCCCACACTGTCTCCTCTCCACCTTTCCTCTGTTTCCCCATCCCATAAGGACACAGCCAGGGGGCTAACAGAGAACACTGCTCTGCTGGCACGCGATGCAGAGGCACATGAACGCCATGCCTCTGTGTACACCACACACCACCCACACACGCCCACGTTACATAAATATCATAGACATACACATACACACTCACACATGCACACACACACACACACACACGCACGCACGCACGTTAACATAAATATATATATAAAGCACATATATACACATACACTCTCACACACGCACACACGTTAACATAAATACATACATAAAGCACATACATACACATACACTCTCACACGCACACGCACACACGTTAACATAAATATATACATAAAGCACATACATACACATACACTCTCACACACGCACACGCATGCACACGCATGCACAGGTTTCTGTGTGTGTGTTTTGTCTGAGGAGAGAAATCACTAGCCCTACCAGCCCCTGACTGAAACAAGGGCGCAGTCCCCCCGGCTGAACAGCAGGGGGCGTGTGCAGCGAGCGGAGCTCCCGGTGGGCGGGGGGGGGGGCCCTGGAACACAAACGCTCCCCTCCTTCCTCCTCCGCGCCCGGAGGACCCAGCCCGCCACCTCAGGGGCGCGGATCGGAGCCAGAAGGCCGCGCGGAGCGCCAGTCGATACCGCCAGACGCGGCACAGCGGTGCCGAGCCCGGCGCGTCCGCACACGCAGATCAATAGCCTGCTCTAAAGAGCTCCTGCAGCGCTGCAGACATTACGCACACGCCCACACACTCGTGCAGGCACGGCCCGTGCAGCCGCACACACAGCTGCTGCCCGGGCCACAGTTACAGCAGCTTCTGCTGCTTCAGTCACCGCTAATGCAGCTTCTGGAGGAACGAGAACCACTCTACCCCCCCCACCCCCCCCACCCTGCCCCCCACCTCCTCTCCCCAGGAAGGCTGCTGGGTACAACAACAAAAAAAACTCCGCAGTGAAATGATAATGAAGCCGTTTTTTGGGATCAACAATCGGAGCCTGTCAGTTTTAGGACCCCCCGCCGGCTTGGCGAATCTTACCCACTTCTGCGGCATCGCCTTTCCTCTGTCTGGCATTAAAGCGCTCTGCCGTAACAAAAGGGTTGGGTGGCATTAAATAATCATTTTATCAAAGAGATCAGAGTCTTTCTTCTGCCTACTTTGTTATTCATGGAATTATTTTATGTGATGCCGACAGGCTACATAACATACTAGAAAAGTAAAAGAAACAAGATGATAATGGATGAATTATCATATCAAATGAAGTTCTCTGCCTAATTTAATTGCAGCCTATTGATCACTGCTGCCACTAAATACTACAGCAATGAAAAGAGCAGAAACTATCAGTTTGTTCTGCTGCCGCTGCTGCTCCTGCTCCTGCTCCTGTACCCAGTTGTGCTCTGGCTACTGCTGCTTGTTGGTCGTGCAGTAAAGAGCACAGACACAGCAGTGCACAGAAAGTGTTCTAGAGCACCCTACTGTTCTCCAGCAGCCCACACACACGCACGCACGCACGCACGCATACACACACACACACGCACGCACACACACACACTAAAAAATGGGAATCACAGAAGAGATGACATAGGGTCAGATGTGCCCAGACCCAGCGGATGGCGAGACACTCAGGGAAGGTGGGACAGGTGTGAGGAGAGCTAACTGGACGGGGAGACGACCCAATCTCCCGCTCAGGCCCTCCGCACACACAGACACAGCGACGAGGCTCACCGAGTGAGCCACTCACAGCCAGGCAGCGGCCTGAGAGGCTGCAGGGAGTCTCTCAAAACCGCCCAATCAAACCCTTCACAAAGCCCTCCTGACCCAATCAGAACCTGAATCTGAGGAGCAGCTGGCTGTCTGAGCAGCCGCCCCTCCCAGAGCACACACAAGGAATGCTGTGCAGTGTGGGTCCTGCTGTGACCACCACAGCGCATTCTTACATAACTGCACAGGCGCACACACACAGGCACTCACACTCACACTCACACTCACACTCACACTCACACTCACACTCACACTCACACTCACACTCACACTCACACTCACACTCACACACTCACACTCACACTCACACTCACACTCACACACACTCACACTCACACTCACACTCACACTCACACTCACACTCACACTCACACTCACACTCACACTCACACATTCCTCGCTGCTCTGCTTAACTCCGGCACTCTGTGCTCCAGTTTAGCAAGCGGAGGGGGGACCGGCGTGGTCATCTGTCACACGGTCTCTCAGGTACAGAGCCCACACCCCACCCCACCACTGCAGTGAGCACGGAACCACCCCCCCCCGCCTTCAGTCCCCGTCCAAAACCACACCACACACCCACACACAAAAGCATCTTTCAAAGCACACAACTGCTAACAAATCAACACAATTTCATTCAGCTGAGATTTTCTATTAGTTTCCTGTCCTGCAGGAAATAAAAATAGGCTCAGAAATGGCGTACATGACAAGGAAAATATCCTTATTTTCCTGTTCATATATTTGATAGAGTACACTTACACTGCATCACAATTCATGCATTCAGCAGATGCTAAATTATTTACACTGCAACCTACATCATTGCGTTTTGGCTAAATGAACACTTTAAATGTAAGAAAAGAGGGGAGAGCAGAGGGAGTCTAAGCCAGGCCTCCCTCCCTCCTCAGAGCGGACGCTACCCGCCGCCCCGGCGCCCACAGAACCAGCCGTCTGCGGCGATGGCGGTAAGAGTCATTCAGGCTGACGCGTCACCCCACCTCTGGCCTCCAGCGCGCCGTTATTAAAACGAGGGGAGGGGTCGTGTCTAACGCCCACCTGGAAGCAGCCGTGCGGGTCGACACCTTCGCGCCTGCTCAGACGGAACCCCTCTCCAGGAAGAGGGGACTGTTTGAGAAGAGGGGGGCCAGGGGTCTATCTGCAGCAGGAGAACGAGCCCCTTCTCCCTCAGAGCCTTATGGAGGACGCCCGCTGTGCCACAGTTTGACGGTAATGCTGAGGGACGCAGCCTGACCGATGGGCCGCGGGGAATCTGCGCTGGGGTGCAGTCAGCTCACAGGGGGGAAGTGCGCTCACCATGAAACACAGTGTGACAATGAGGAACCCGACTGACTATGCAACCCTGCCTCCCTCCAAACAAGCCAGAGAGGGGGAGAGGGAGAGAGGGAGAGAGAGAGAGAGAGAGAGAGAGAGACAGAGAGAGAACTGCGGAAATCACACTGACAGGAAGAGTAAATGGAGAGAAGCAAACCAACTCTAGTTCCACCTGTAAATAAAGCTGCCCATGCAGTAAGTTAACCCTACAATCACCAGAGCTGTTCGTACTACCCAGTTTCACTTTTCAGTTCAAAACATCTTCTGAGCATCACAAAACTACATATGTAAGGAAACACAACACTGCTTCTGAAAAAAGGCTGAAACACATTGTGCTGTGAAACACAAACTCAGTTTCCCACAACTGACCTAGGCTATAAATGTTGTCAAGACTGAAATTTATGTAATTGGAACAGTAAAATTCTAAGTCGTATTTGTTTGGCCTTAAAGAATATCTGCTCAGTGCACATTCAGGCACTGATGGGCAGCGCACGTCTCTTTGCATCTGCATGCATAGCACGTTAGCACGCTCCTCTTAGCACACGTCATGTGGAAAAAGAACACTGGGCAAGGCAGTTTATATACGCACTTCCACACAACTGCCCCCCTTCCATAAAGCGCCAGTAACCAGCGGGCCTTTTTCAGAGGGAGGAAATGGATGCTGCTGCACTGCTGGACGGAGGAGCCATCGACCAGCGCCTTTTCTGCAGGATGGAAAAAAAGGGTATCGACAGCTCGGCATAAACAAAAGCGGACCCTTCATTCCACAGCTCAGGATGAGTGTGATGGATGGGAAAACTGGACAGCAGCCTCCCTCCATTTCAGCTAACGGGAGCGGGTCAGGGGAAAGCACACTGCCTACAGGAGCAGGTCAGGGGAAAGCACACTCTCTACAGGAGCAGGTCAGGGGAAAACACACTGCCTACAGGAGCAGGTCAGGGGAAAACACACTGCCTACAGGAGCAGGTCAGGGGGAAAACACACTGCCTACAGGAGCAGGTCAGGGGGAAAACACACTGCTACGGAGCAGGTCAGGGAAACACACTGCTACAGGAGCAGGTCAGGGGAAAACACACTGCCTAGGAGCAGGTCAGGGAAAACAATGCCTACAGGAGCAGGTCGGGGAAAACACACTGCCTAGAGGAGCAGGTCAGGGGAAAACACACTGCCTAGAGGAGCAGGTCAGGGGAAAACACACTGCCTACAGGAGCAGGTCAGGGGAAAACACACAGCCTACAGGAGCAGGTCAGGGGAAAACACACTGCCTACAGGAGCAGGTCAGGGGAAAACACACTGCCTACAGGAGCAGGTCAGGGGAAAACACACTGCCTACAGGAGCAGGTCAGGGGAAAACACACTGCCTACAGGAGCAGGTCAGGGGAAAACACACTGCTACAGGCAGGTCAGGGGAAACAGCTACAGGAGCAGGTCAGGGGAAAACACACTGTCTACAGGAGCAGGTCAGGGGAAAACACACAGCCTACAGGAGCAGGTCAGGGGAAAACACACAGCCTACAGGCCACAAAATGTGAATATAAGCTCTGCATCTGCTCATGCAAAAGAAGATGAAAAAAGAAGTATGACAAAATGGCGATCCAAAAATTGTCATGATTAAGTAACGAAAATGTACACCTGTGCAGAGTTTGCAATTATAAAGCAATGTTTTACTTATTTGGGAGTGAGTCCAAATGGGAATATGACCTTCTAAAATGCAGCGAACAGCAGTTTTGTAAAGATGAAAAGTATGATACTTAATGCATCAATATATGCGTACTATTTTTTCATCAGTTTCTGTAATCAGTTCCTGAACAATTTCTTATTTTATATTCCAAAGACCGGCAACACATTCACCTGCAATTTGATCTGCGACATAGCTCAGGAGGTAAGACCGATTTTCTGGCAGTCGGAGGGTTGCCGGTTCAAACCCCGCCCTGGGCGTGCCGAAGTGTCCTTGAGCAAGACACCTAACCCCTAACTGCTCTGGTGAATGAGAGGCATCAATTGTAAAGCGCTTTGGATAAAAGCGCTATATAAATGCAGTCCATTTACCATTTACCATGTTTAAATGCCACAATAAACAAATAACTCAATCATATGAACAAAAAATGGATGAATGATATTAAACATCTGAAGGTCTATGTTAGATCCGCTTCTACATATGAGCTGAAGAGCTTAGCATTAAACAAAGATTCAAAGAAGTGAATGTGAAAATGTGCTCAGAGACTCACACACAGACAGCTGCCTGTAACTCAGAGAGTGTGTCTGCATAGTCTGACGGCACTCAACCTTCTGCACAAAGCTGGCCATCTCTCTCTTTCACACACACGCGCACACGCACACCGACACGCACACCACAGACACGCACGCCACCACAGCACCGAACGCACACGCACGCACACGCACACGCACACGCCGCAACGCAGCACCGCACACGCACACACACACACACACACACACACACACACACACACACACACACACACACACAAAGCCTGACCTCCCATTTCCAGTACACAGGTCTGGATCTCACACACAGGCACACAACAGACAACGAGGGCCCCCACAAACTTTCAGATAACACACCACGGTCGATAAACAACAGGGGACATTAATGCACCCATCCATCTATTCCTTTATATCCGTCGCATGCCCAGCGATCCCCATTGGCTGCGTGCAATGCCCCTCGCCGCAGGTAACGGGAGAGACGGCCAATTAGATTGATCTTGCGGCGGGAAACAAAAGGGGTTGCCAGGCAACAGCTCTTGGGAACGGGAGGAGGCTTTAAGTAACCGATTCTTTTCCATGTTGGTTCTCCTTGGCCAAGGTCCAGATGCCTGTCACAGCTCGGGGTGCGCAGATCGATGGGCTTAACATCCAGCCCAGCCCACGGCCTCAAAATCAAAGTCAGCCAGTGCCGATGTGCCTGTTTAACGGCCTTTTCTAAGCCAACACAATGCAAACTGAACTTCAGCAAGACACAACAGGATAAACATGCACAGAAAAGAACAAAACATCTTTTCCATCTCACATTTTTAAAATGAACTCAGTGATAGCAGTGCCGTGCCTCGGGAATGGCGGTTCGGCCTAACGTCAGTGTTGTTTTCTACATGTTTTTTCAGGTCAGTCACAGTGGATATTTCATTTTTTTTTAATCATTATTTCAAATACTTCAACCCATTAGATGACTGAAATATTCCTGCATATAACTGACAATTGTAAAATAATCATCCGTTTCCAACAATATTCCTAACCAAATTCTTTCATATGATTGAGCATTTGGATTAGCAATATCTTGGGTATTTTCAGGAATGTTTTCAAATTTTACCAGCATTTTAACAGTCAGAGTATTTCTAACATGCATTTGACCGGGTCTACTAACTGCACTATGGAGCAAATTGTGTTGGCACGGCATATTTCTGCACACCCTGCCCCCTCCCCACCTTCAATAGACAACCCCAAATCTGCATAATTACAGCTCAATTAATTATGTTCATTATTTATAATAGCAGAGCCCAAATCCCTTTCTCTGCTTTATCCTTTTTTTTCTCTAACAAACTGCAGCATGCCACTACATCACACACACACACACATATGCACACGCGCACACACACACACACACACACACACACACACACAATTCCACACTCAAATGTGTGTTCACATTCTAATTCTTTATTTCAGAATTAGTGGCCCTTTGTTGCTGTTAAACGTGCAACAATGGACTGCTCATTCTTTGTTAGGAGATGCCTTGGAGGTTTCTGCTACTCAGGGTCGATGTCCATACGTGTCACAGCACATGCGTGCAGTGCCCATTATGTGACGCGTGGATGGTCTCTGAATGTGGGTTGCGTGTGTAGGGTCTGAGCACTGAGAGCCCAACTCTGAGGCAGAAGGGTCAGACCAGGCGAGGGAGCGAGCCTCATTAATGATGTAGGACAGGGCCCTGGAGCTAGAGAGAGGCCTGCTCTGCCAAAGCACACGTTCAACACCATAACCTACACCCATATACACATTTATCACAGTAATGCACACCCATGCACACGTTCAGCACGATACCACACAACCATGTTCACACTTAACTCAATAACGCACACCCTTACACATCCAACACAATAGCTCACACCCAAATACACATTGAGCACAGTAATGAACACCCATGCACACGTTCAGCACGATACCACACAACCATGTTCACACTTAACTCAATAACGCACCCCCATATACACATCCAACACAGTAACACTCACCTATGTACACACTTAACACGATAACGCACCCATGCACACACTTAACACCATAACCCACACACACACACGTCCCATCAAAAGGCACAGACACTAGTGTCCGACAGCCAGCGAAACGAGCGAACATGTTTAGGGAGAAGAATAAAAGCATTGATGGGGATCGAACATGGATCTTCCAAACAGCCAGAGGAGAGAAAGCTGGCTGAGCGATTAAACTAAATTCTGCCAGCCTCTTACAGGTCTCACTCCTGAGCACACACTCCTCGTCTGCGCCCCTGTCCTGCCCTGGCGGGTACGGGAGAGGTGTGACCTCAGTGATGAATTTCATTTGAGCGTTTGGGCAGAGGAGCTGTGTGAGCAGACGGTCTCGCTCACTAGTCCACTCACCGGCCTTTGGGATTCACTGCAGGATGTAGGGAGAACCCGTTACGTTCTCTCCGTGTTATGGGAATGTTTGGCCTGCTACTGGTACAGTGTGAGTGTGTCTGTGTGCAGGGACGGGTTTGGGTGTTGGGTGTTCGCAGTCACACTTCCTTTCAGACAGAGTGATTTTTCCTCCCCCTTCAGTTCTGCTCTCGTGTTCCCCATGCTAACAGCCGTGGAGGCTCCCTCTCCCTGGCGTGAAATTGGGGTTAATTCTCCGCACGAGCGGTAAAGAGCGTCGCAGACGGGGGTGCGGGCGACGCCTGTGCCGTTAACAGCTTTATTTGTGTCTCGCAATTGAATGAGTAATGACATATCTTCCTTTTAAGTTGCGCCTCGCGCGTTAATGACTAATGAAATAACATCTGGTAGTTTGGGATTATGGCCTGCAGTATATACCGCGCCCGACATCTTCAACTGGAAACATTTTTAATCTCAACGAGAAGCCGAGCGGAGCCCAGCGGAGTGTAAATAAAAGCAGATTAACCGGAGAGAGGCAGTTAAACGTGCCCTGGATCTGAACTGCAGAGCGCAGCGCAGGAGAGCAGGAGCCCATCGCAGCTCTGAACCCAGAGAGCGCATTATTAACACACGCACTCCAGACAGCTCAACTCAGGAAATAACACTATGAGAGCAGGATTATACAGAGGGCACACTCAGAGAAGAATCAGAGTAGTTTTAATAGAGAGCACAATCAGAGCGGGATTAGTACAGAAGGCACAAACAGAGCAGGATTAACAAAGAACTCAGAGCAGAATCAGAGCAGGAGCAGCACAGGAAGCACACTCAGAGCAGAAGCACGGGCTGGCTGATGCAGGGGTCACTGTAGATCAGTGCAAAGCCACCTCAGCAGAAATCAGAGCAGAAACGCAGGAGCCCCAGAGCCCCTCACCCTGGAGTCTGGCGGCCACACACTGCTCCCTCAGCACAAACCAGCGCAGGACCACAGCCGTGTGCTCACAGCGGCCACACCCCCTCTGACCCGAGCACGGCCAATCAGGAAACAGGAAACAAAGAGGAGCAGACGCTCCTCACCGGAGACAGACAGCAGAGCCCAGCCACAGAGAGCAGTAATGAGGCATCGCCTGCTAGCTGTCACACCACAGGCCCTTTCCTCCTTCAGCACGAGCCTGTCACTCACTTCCTCGTCTGTCACAGCCACGGCATCATTCCACCCAAGTGGCACCCGTCGGGTTAACGGCGTTTCATCTCCACAGCGCTGTCGCTCAGAGAGAGACTGCAGGTTCGAGGCTGAATCTGCCTGCAGTGGCTGCGGTGTGGCCAGCTCCACTGAAGAGCGGCTCAGCTCGCACGCGCTCAGGTTGCGGTCAGCGTCACAGTGAGCAGTGTGCGCCGCTGCTTAGCAGCGTGAGCGGCAGCGAGGGGACAGCGGAGGTGCGCTGGAGCAGCGCTGGAGCGGGGCCCTCTGTCACTGTGAAAACGACACGCCTCAGCCCAGACAGACAGGCCCTGAGAGAGCCTGCCGAGACAGAGCGTCTGCAAAGCAAAGGGCAGAGCACGGACCCACACAGGAGGGCAACGCAGAGCACCGACCCCACACGGAGTGGACAACGGCAGAGACGGACACCACACAGGACGGCAACGGCGAGCACGGACCCACACAGGAGCAAACGCAGACACGACCCACACAGGAGCACACGCAGAGCACGGACCCCACAGGAGGGCACATCGGCAGAGCACGGACCCACACAGGAGGTGCACGGCAGAGCACGGACCCACACAGGAGGGCAAACGGCAGAGCACGGACCCACACAGGAGGGCAAACGGCAGAGCACGGACCCACACAGGAGGGCAAACGGCAGAGCACGGACCCACACAGGAGGGCAAACGGCAGAGCACGGACCCACACAGGAGGGCAAACGGCAGAGCACGGACCCACACAGGAGGGCAAACGGCAGAGCACGGACCCACACAGGAGGGCAAACGGCAGAGCACGGACCCACACAGGAGGGCAAACGGCAGAGCACGGACCCACACAGGAGGGCAAACGGCAGAGCACGGACCCACACAGGAGGGCTCAAGAGCTACCCTACACCCCCCGCGCCTGTGTTAAAAACCAGTGGACAGAAATACACACACGCGTGCACTGACTGTACGCTGACACGCCCACAGGAACGCGCACACACACACACACACACACACACACACACACACACTTATTGGTACGCTCTCACATGCAGGGCATCAATTCAGCTGCTTTTCCCCGTTTCACTCTGCTGACCTCGTTGCGTCCGTTTCTCCATTCTCATTGGTTGTGCTCTCACCCGGAGACGCCTGCGTCCCTGCTGGACTCATGGAATTCCAGCGGACGGCACGCGGGGGAAGCAGTCAGTGCCGAGCGTGGCTCTCTCATTACCGTGGAGACGGAAGCGGCGGGAGAAATGCCTCTCGGGCGGTGGTCTCGGTTCTGCTCTGCTACCCCCGCACAGATGAGCAGGGAGAAAGGGAACAGCCCATTCCTCTGATGCCGCCTGAGGATTAGACACGCCCCTCTCCCGGAGGGAAGGATTCATCAAACACGACCACGCCACACTCACTCCCACACAACAACAACCACCTCCTCCACTCACCTCACACTACACTCCACACTCACACACACCACACACCCCTACACAACAGCACTCACACACACACCGCAGCACGCAAAGCAAGCTCACAGCGCCTTGTGACTCCATTCTCTCCAGTGAATGTAAAGGACACGTCAGCGCTTTCCCCCCTCAGCATGTTTACTTATTTATCCGTCTCCTGCAAGAAATCAGAGCACATTAAACACCGAAGCCTGACAGCGCGACAGCGTTTCCCTCAGCCTCCAGCAGTCTGCGGCATCCTGCCTCAAACACGCACACGCACGCACGCATGCACACGCACTCAGGAACAAACTCATGCACGCACACGCACATAAGCACACACGCACACACATCTCCTGCTGTCTCTACGGCCAATCATGTGTCCTGGATCACAACCTTTGACCGACTGACTGAACAGAACAGGTGTCAGCACCCCCCAGCACAGACGCAGTGATCAGTGTGCGTCGTGTGGACAGTGACTATAAAGGATCTAATGTCTCTGCATACGGAACATGCACTTCAGCATTCACACGGCCTTATGTTGGGCACATGAGCAGCGTACCATAAATGGCATGCCTTATCACGCCTTATTTTAAATACTGAGTGCAACTCTGTACAGACTTAATACAACAAACCAAAGCACTTGTTCACATGCTTGTGCGTGTGTGTGTGTGTGTGTGTGTGTGAAATGCCATCTCTACATACTTTTTTCAGAAGTGGGAAAAGCGGGAAAAGGCTCTCACGGCCTCCTTTGGAGATCTTATGCCACAGTAACACTGACTGCATACCCACAAGAGGAATTCCCTTAATAAATCTCACCTCACTCTCTCCCTCCCTTTTTCTCTCCCATCCTCTCTCTCTCTGTTTCTCTCTCTCTCTCACACACACACACACACACACACACACACATGAATAAAACAGGATGCAGAATGGGGGAAAGATGGGGAGCATGAATTAGTGATGGCGAAAGATTTGCAGTTTCAGAATCCTGACGCAAGAAATGTGCAAAAGTAAGAGGAGCAGAGAACCCAGAAGAGCTGGAGCAAACAAAGGGAAGAACCAGACACAGGATGAAAAGACAGAGGCAGAGACAGACAGAGGAAAAGGGAGAGGAATGGGGAGACTGGAAGAGAAGAAACGAGGGAGATTAAGAGAAGCCACACAGGGGGGTTTCTCAGAAGCAAAGGCTGCGTTCATTCTGTGTGTGAAGCAGAGAGGACAGAGTCCTCATGTAGAGGCTCCATGTGACAAATCTAGGCTCAAAGAGAGGGCTCAAACCCAGCCACACTGCTGCTGCACACACTGGTGTGTGTGTGTGTGTGTGTGTCTGTGTCTATGTGCATGTGTATGTGTGTGTGTGTGGACATGTGTTAGTGTGCATGTGTGCATGTGTATGGGTGTGTGTGTGTGTGTGTCTGTGTCTATGTGCATGTGTATGTGTGTGTGCGGACATGTGTTAGTGTGCATGTGTAAGTGTGTTAATGTGTGTGTGTTAGTATGCGTTGGTGTGTTAGTGTGTATGTTTAATAAGGGCCGGTCGATCCCCTTTAGATAAAGGTAAGTGTGTGCACACTGCAGGCCGAGGGGGGGCAGCCAGACGACCTGCACTGTTCCCTCAAATATTGATCTTTCTGTTTGTTGGCTTGTTTGTTTGCTGGTGTGTGTTTTTATAACAGCAGTTGTTTGTCTGCAGGAGGTTTTTTTGTTCTTTCTTCTTTGGTTCAGAAACAGGGAGGGAGGGAGGGAGGGGGAGAGCAGAGTAGAGAGAGCGTGTGACACGGGGGGGGGGCAGGCAGCGGAGGAGAGGGAGGCGCGGTGCGGCCGGGCCCGCAGGAGCAGCCCTGCGTGCGGAGCGTGTTTTTGTTGGACGAGGGCCCTCCCGGCCCGCCTCCTGATTGGCATTCCGCTCCCGCGCGGCGGCCCGATCAATCCCACCGGCCTCGCGGCGCCCCCTCCGCCCGCATCGACCCCGTCAGCCGGGGCGGGGGGACAGCGGCGGGGCGGGGGGACAGCGCAGGAGGGATTGATCGCAGCGCGGGGAGGAGAGCCGCGGGACGGGGACAGAGAGGGGAGCAGCGCGCTCCATCATGTGCAGTTTAACAGCAGAGTCCTGCAGCCGAATCTTCAGATGGGGGGGGGGATCAATACCCACACACTGGCCAGACGAAAAGTTCTCTCTCGGAACAGGACGGTAGTTCAAAACTGAGTGACCTTTTCTGAGTGCTGTTGTTTTTAAACTTTCTTGATGCGGAGACCCCACCCTCCGGCATTGCCCCACCCTCTGCATAGCCCTACCTCACCACTGATCTGACCCCTCACCAAGGACACCACCAGGAGTGCAGGCTAACTTTCGGATATCAACACTTCAGTCAAAACCGCCATCGGCAGAGAGAAGAGGAACAGCGCTCATACAAATGCGCGCACACACACACACACACACACACACACACATATACACACACACACACATACACACACACACACGTAGAGATGCAGCACAGAAACAGTCTTTTATGGGTCCGTGTGCATACGTGTCATAACTTGCTTTGCACAGGTAACACATCACGCTCCCATTATGAATGAGAAACGACTTTAGAAAGGACTGCATACAGACAGCAGCAGACCGTTTGCTCATAACATGCAAATAAGAGCATCGTTACAGATAATGTATTCCTGGGACTGGAGCTTTATCCCAGGTGTCGCAGGGAATTTATTCTGCTGGATCGGCCGCGTCCCCCAGAGTGAGAGATCTGTGCGGAAATAAGCGCTCTTTCCTGCCCTCTTAATCCTGGCAGGATCAGCGTGGCGGAGCGGGGGAGGAGAGGCTGTCCTTATCTCACCTGTGAGCTCATCACCTGGCTGCAGCAGCGCCGGTCCTGCCGGAGCGCAGGGAGAGCGCGGCGTGTGATCTCCACGGCGGGGGCGTAGCCAGCGGCTCCCCGCGGCGCGGTTAATAAAGCACAGGGCAGGGGGGCCCTGGCACCGCCCCGGCCCGCACGCTCACCCCAGCGCTCCTCCCGCACGCTCACCCCAGCGCTCCTCCCGCACGCTCACCCCAGCGCTCCTCCCCCTGGGCTCACACGCCCGAGCACCAGCACTGCAGCCCACAGTCACCTCCCCGCAGAATAAGGACAATGACCTCTCAAAAGCCCCGGCGCTTTCCAGAAAGCTCTGTCTGTGGGAGAGACTGCAGCAGCCGCATTAGTGAACGCTCTGCTGCGGGGCTGCGGGGCTGCAGGGCTGCGGGGCTGCGCGTGTCCTCGCTGGCCTGCGCCTCCGGGCCGCATGGCTGCCGCTGGGCTCGGCCTCTCGTGGCATATCCCGCCAGCTGCCCGTCCCCGCCAGGCAGCGGGAGATAAACGGCCGCGGCGGGGGTTCCGGGGGGGAGGGGGCGATGTTTACAGTCGCGTGCCTCATCCTGATTGGCGGGGGGGCGGGCAGCCAGGCGCGGGCCGGCGGAAAGGCCGCATGGACTGCCAGTGAAATATCACCGGCGCACAGCTGTTCCCCCACGGAGGCTGCTCCCTGTGTTACGGGCGCAGAGGCTGCTCCCCAGGACGCTCCTCGCCGCGCGAGCGCCATAAAGCGCCGTCGCCCCGCCGCACAGCCCGTAAAACCCGCCCGCGCTCGCCAGACCCTCCAGCCTCCCGCACTCCTGCCCCCACACGGGCCGGTCCACTGCCGCACGCTGAGAATGCACACACGGGCTGCACTATTAAACCTGAGACAGCGTAACAGCACCATACTGAGCAGAAACCTCGGGGCTGTCTCTGTCCCCACCCCCTCCACACCGCCATGTCCTGAGGACAGGGGCAGAACCCGCCGGCGTGTCGGCCCCCATGACTGCTGTGTGCTTCTGGAAACACAGCAGCAAAGAATACAGGGCACAGAAAGGTGAGCTGGTGGTGCATGGGTGTGTCTGAACGTCCTGATGCGTGTGTGCGTGTGTGTGCGTGCCTGTGTGTGTATCCGTATATGCGCGTGTGTGTGTGTGTGCATGCCCGTGTGTGTATCCGTATATATGCGTGTGTGTGCGTGTGCATGCCCGTGTGTGTATCCGTATATATGCGTGTGTGTGTGTGTGTGTGCATGCCCGTGTGTGTATCCGTATATGCGTGTGTGTGTGTGTGTGTGCATGCCCGTGTGTGTATCCGTATATATGCGTGTGTGTGTGTGTGTGTGCATGCCCGTGTGTGTATCCGTATATATGCGTGTGTGTGTGTGTGTGTGCATGCCCGTGTGTGTATCCGTATATATGCGTGTGTGTGTGTGTGTGTGCATGCCCGTGTGTGTATCCGTATATGCGTGTGTGTGTGTGTGTGTGCATGCCCGTGTGTGTATCCGTATATATGCGTGTGTGTGTGTGTGTGTGCATGCCCGTGTGTGTATCCGTATATATGTGTGTGTGTGTGTGCATGCCCGTGTGTGTATCCGTATATATGCGTGTGTGTGTGTGTGTGCGTGCCCGTGTGTGTATCCGTATATATGCGTGTGTGTGTGTGTGTGTGCATGCCCGTGTGTGTATCCGTATATATGCGTGTGTGTGTGTGTGTGCGTGCCCGTGTGTGTATCCGTATATATGCGTGTGTGTGTGTGTGTGCATGCCCGTGTGTGTATCCGTATATATTGCGTGTGTGTGTGTGTGTGTGCATGCCCGTGTGTGTATCCGTATATATGCGTGTGTGTGTGTGTGCGTGCCTGTGTGTGTATCCGTATATATGCGTGTGTGTGTGTGTGCGTGCCCGTGTGTGTATCCGTATATGCGTGTGCGTGTGTGTGTGCACGCCCGTGTGTGTATCCGTTTATGCGTGTGTGTGTGTGTGTGTGCATGCCCGTGTGTGTATCCGTATATATGCGTGTGTGTGTGTGTGTGTGCATGCCCGTGTGTGTATCCGTATATATGCGTGTGTGTGTGTGTGCATGCCCGTGTGTGTATCCGTATATATGCGTGTGTGTGGTGTGCATGCCCGTGTGTGTATCCGTATATATGCGTGTGTGTGTGTGTGTGTGCATGCCCGTGTGTGATCCGTATATTGCGTGGTGTGTGTGTGTGTGTGCATGCCCGTGTGTATCCGTATATAGCGTGGTGTGTGTGGTGTGTGCATGCCCGTGTGGTATCCGTATATATGCGTGTGTGTGTGTGTGCATGCCCGTGTGTGTATCCGATATGCGTGTGTGTGTGTGTGTGCATGCCCGTGTGGTATCCGTATATGCGTGTGTGTGTGTGTGGCATGCCCGTGTGTGTATCCGTATATATGTGGTGTGTGTGTGTGTGCATGCCCGCGTGTGTATCCGTATATATGCGTGGTGTGTGTGTGTGCATGCCCGTGTGTGTATCCGTATATAGCGTGGTGTGTGTGTGTATGCATGCCCGTGTGTGTATCCGTATATATGCGTTGTGTGTGTGTGTGTGCATGCCCGTGTGTATCCGTATATATGCGTGTGTGTGCGTGTGTGGCATGCCCGTGTGTGTATCCGTATATATGCGTGTGTGTGGTGTGTGTGCATGCCCGTGTGTGTTCGTATATAGCGTGTGTGTGTGTGTGTGTGCATGCCGTGTGTGTATCCGTATATATGTGTGTGTGTGTGTGTGCATGCCCGTGTGTGTATCCGTATATATGCGTGTGTGTGTGTGTGTGTGCATGCCCGTGTGTGTATCCGTATATGCGCGTGTGTGTGTGTGTGTGTGCATGCCCGTGTGTGTATCCGTATATGCGTGTGTGTGCGTTCGCTGCCGAAGGTCTCGGCCCTTTAGCCACAGGGAAAGTTTCTGACTTGCGTGGCAGTTAATTGTTTTAAATGTGATGAAGTGTCAGGGGCTCGTAATGAATGAAGAAGGCCTTTAGTTTTCTGGCACCACACAAGTGGAAGGCTCTGCCAGCCCACTTAAAAAGGCATTAGAAAGTCTAATGCGTTCAGCAAAACTTTAGGGCTACTTTTCTTAAAAAAAAACGCATGTTCTTTCCTACAACAGAATGTTTCAAACTATAATTTATCACGCGTGCCTTTATTGTTTCTGATGGTTTGGCCTCGGTTACAATGTTTTTCTCCCCCCAGGACCCTCTCAAAAACAAGGTCTTTTTTGACGGGGTTGTAACAAGAAATGTTCTGAAGGAGAAAGGAAACAGTGTGAGACAGTGCCGTGTGCCATTTGCACTGTGGGAACAGAGAGGCTCTACAGCCACGGGGCGGAGAACGAGGCTGGACACCACTGCGAATCTCACAGCCCTCGCATCGAGCTGTCAATCAAGTGCCACTGCGAGGGAGAGAGGGAGAGAGAGGCATTCTGCACGAGCACCGCAAACCAGCGGCGACTGAAACACACCTTCACCCGGGCAAGGGGAGAGGGAAGGAAACTGTGGAAAAGTGCAGTCCTGCTTTCCACCAGGAAAAATACAGGCACACATGCACATGCACACGCAAGCGCACACGCACACACACACACGTGCACACATACACACACACGCACTCACACACACACGCAAGCAGACACATGCACGCATACTTGCGCACACACACACACAAACACTTATTTCTTAACTGAGAACATTTCGCTAGTACAGCACTACCTAATATTAACCATAAATCTTAAGAGGAATAAGAAGTATAAGGAGAATTAGCATATTTCTCTTTTCACTGCGAGGAAAATCCTTCATCGGAAACAATACTTGAAACACTCGGGGAAAAAAAGGAAAGAAAAATGGGAGCCAAGATAAAATAACAAATAGACCAAACGGCAGAAGGAGCAAACTTTCCGTGGGGGTAGATGCTGCACATTTGTAATGGTGAAGAGGATGCCACCATCCCTCTTTCCCTCAGCAGGAGGGTGTAGGTGAGCGGCTGGCTCTGGTCCAGCTCTGCTCTTCAGCGTCGCTCACTCACAGCCGAGCCGCAGTGCCCCCCCGCTGCCTTTCCACCGCAACCCCAAATAAAAATATATGAAACTCCACCGGCCAAAACAATTAGCTTTATTATCATTCTGGGAAAGTGCAAATTACTGGAAAGCCGGCGCGGGGATGGGGGAGGGGGGCAGGGGGTGTGCAGGCGGGCGCTGGCAGAGGCGCCTCTCCCCCCCTCCCCCTCCCCGCAGGCAGATGGGCGCGGGCGGCACGGCGCCAGCGAGAGCGGGCCAGATCGGCGCGCGGAGCCGCGGACGCTTTTCCCGTCAGCTCGGCCGGTCGCTCCCTAAATGAGCGGCTCTAACTGGAGCTCCCTGCACCCCTGCGCCCCTGCAACTAAATAAAACTCTCTCACAGAAACAGGTCTGCAGGACCCTGAGAGATCTCTCACAGAAACAGGTCTGCAGGACCCTGAGAGATCTCTCACAGAAACAGGTCTGCAGGACCCTGAGAGATCTCTCACAGAAATAGGTCTGCAGGACCCTGAGAGATCTCTCACAGAAACAGGTCTGCAGGACCCTGAGAGATCTCTCACAGAAACAGGTCTGCAGGACCCTGAGAGATCTCTCACAGAAACAGGCCTGCAGGACCCTGAGAGATCTCTCACAGAAACAGGTCTGCAGGACCCTGAGAGATCTCTCACAGAAACAGGTCTGCAGGATCCTGAGAGATCTCTCACAGAAACAGGTCTACAGGACCCTGAGAGATCTCTCACAGAAACAGGTCTGCAGGACCCTGAGAGATCTCTCACAGAAACAGGCCTGCAGGACCCTGAGAGATCTCTCACAGAAACAGGTCTGCAGGATCCTGAGAGATCTCTCACAGAAACAGGTCTGCAGGATCCTGAGAGATCTCTCGCAGAAACAGGTCTGCAGGATCCTGAGAGATCTCTCACAGAAACAGGTCTGCAGGATCCTGAGAGATCTCTCACAGAAACAGGTCTGCAGGATCCTGAGAGATCTCTCACAGAAACAGATCTAATGGACCCTGAGAGATCACTCACAGAAGCAGGTCTGCAGGATCCTGAGAGATCTCTCACAGAAACAGGTCTGCAGGACCCTGAGAGATCTCTCACAGAAACAGGTCTGCAGGATCCTGAGAGATCTCTCACAGAAACAGTTCTGCAGGACCCTGAGAGATCTCTCACAGAAACAGGTTTGCAGGATCCTGAGAGATCTCTCACAGAAACAGGTCTAGTGGAGTCAGAGATCTCTCACAGAGAGAAATAAGCAGGATCCTGGTGAAATACTAGCGGCCGTCCTCTCCCCACTCATTCCTGTGTTCTCCCAGTAGCAGCACTTGCAGCCACGGGAGCATGGCGAAGAGGAGACCAGCGTGTTATAAACGCATCACACACACGTATGAACGCCTGCGTGCGCTTGCAAAATGGAGGCCAGCGCCGCGCTTAAACAGATGGCTTCCCTCGAGTCCAGCTCTGCTCCACGCTGAATTACATCACACCCCCCTCTCTCTCTCTCTCTCTCACTCACTTACCCTGTCTCTCTCCCTGCCTCTCTCTCCATCTCCCCTCTCCCCCTCTCTCTCCCTCCCTCTCCCCCTCTCTCTCCCCTTCACTCTCTCTCAGTTTCTGGCGCCTGACATAATCCTGAACCAAGGTGGCAGGTGTGAAAGGCCTGGCCAGCCGCACTGTCCTGACATGGCCGCTCTGACAGGAAAGTGTGTCCCTGCGTACCCCTCGCAGGGGAAAATGCTTTCTGCTCTCTCTGATGAAACAAACACCCCCCCCCCCCACCCCACCCCCCTCCCTCGGGGCAATGTCACGGTTAGAAGCCGCCCGGCTCCACGAGGGCACTGCGACTAAACGGGATATTTTCCAGCCTTTTCTCCGTTTTGCCCAGAAAGCCCGTTTCTGAAGGGACAAATGCTGGTAATTTGTGTAATGATAGAGGGCATTTATCACGCTGATAGAGGACAGGCTCTGCGGCGTCCTCACTCCGCGCGGCTCCCTCAGAAGGGCCAGTCTCCCGCCAGCCAGGCTGTCTCCCCCCCACTAAATCAAGGCCCCAGTAAAAACACGCTGTTTGTTCTCCGGAAAGCCAGCAGCCACTTGGGAATAAGCCAGATGTCTGGTAGATGTGGTTAAGATGTCTATAAAGAGCTCTGAGAGAGGTGTTCAGTGCGAAAGGAAAGCACTCCTGCCATCCAGTCGTATCGCCCAGAGGACCGTGTTTCTCATCTGGGCGGAAGCACAGAATTACCGCAAAATTGTGGGGCCTGAATTTATGGGCAGGTAAAACCAGACAATTGTGGGTAAAGGAAATGCTCTGTATCCAGACTGAAATGCATTTACACTCACCAGCACAATAGCACCTGTCTAAGGACCCTTCTGAAAAAAGCCCCTTCATTGAAGCCGTTTTATTTACGATTTCATCAGAGATTGAAGTTAATGAAAGCGGGATCCATGCTCGCACAATGAGTGATCTTCCTGTGAGCAGGATAATCTCCATTAGCGTAGCTTTACTCGTCCTGAGGTCATCAGGGACATCAGCAGCTGCAGAGAGGCTGAACAGCCCAGTCACATGTAATCACATATCGGCCTGCACACACAGCCCACCCAGCACAGCCTCTTAACACATACTCAGCACATACCCACCAATCACAGCCTCTTAGCACATACTCAGTACATACCCACCAAGCACAGCCTCTTAACACATACTCAGCACATACCCACCAAGCACAGCCTCTTAGCACATACTCAGTACATACCCACCAAGCACAGCCTCTTAGCACATACTCAACACATACCCACCAAGCACAGCCTCTTAACACATACTCACACACCTGCCAATCACAGCCTCTTAGCACATACCCACCAAGCACAGCCTCTTAACACATACTCACACACCTGCCAATCACAGCCTCTTAGCACATACTCAACACACACCCACCAATCACAGCCTCTTAGCACATACTCAACACACACCCACCAATCACAGCCTCTTAACACATACTCAGTACATACCCACCAAGCACAGTCTCTTAACACATACTCACACACCCGCCAATCACAGCCTCTTAGCACATACTCAGCACATACCCACCAAACACAGCCTCTTAGCACATACTCAACACATACACACCAAGCACAGTCTCTTAGCACATAGTACACACCCACCAAACACAGCCTCTTAGCACATACTCAACACATACACACCAAGCACAGTCTCTTAGCACATAGTACACACCCACCAAACACAGCCTCTTAGCACATACTCAACACATACACACCAAGCACAGTCTCTTAGCACGTAGTACACACCCACCAATCACAGCCTCTTAGGACACAATCAGCACATTCACAGCTCACTCAATATTATTGAGCTGCTGCATACGATCCATGCGTGGAGACATGCACACACACACACTCACGAGTGCATGCACGCACGTACACACACAGACCACCCTACACACTCACACACACAAACACACGCACACAAATTCCGTCACACAGACAGACACACACAGACACATGAGACAGCAGACGGATTGCCTGCCTAATTCCACAGTTTAGTGAAGCATTACTGCTGATCGATAGTGGCAGAGCCAAGGGAGTGAGGCCCCAGCTGCTGCATATTCACCACACACTGGTGCGCTCACTCACTCACACTCACACAAACACACTCGTGCACTCACTCACTCACACTCACACAAACACACTGGTGCGCTCACTCACTCACACACACACACAAACACACTCGTGCCCTGTACCCACCCCCTGTACTGTACAACTCACTCATTCATCCACTATTCACTCACTTAACAGAGGGAGTGGATCCACAGCGCTCCACTCTAACTCAGTCCATTCTGTCATCATTGAGCTCTAAGCGCTGTGTGCGTGTGCATATGTATGTGTGTGTACATATGTATGTGCATGTGTGTGTGTGCGTGTGCATATGTATGTGTGTGTACATATGTATGTGCATGTGTGTGTGTGCGTGTGCATATGTATGTGCATGTGTGTGTGTGCGCGCTTGTGTTCATGTATCTGGAGAGCCTGTTCCATCACAGGGGACCCCCTGAACACCCAACATAAGACCGTGACGGTGCGGACTCGGTGAGGAGCGGAGACGCAGGGCAGCGCTGCGCTCTCATTAGCAGCGAGGCTTCTGCTCTCTGCTCACAGTACACCGGCGTGTCTCATGCAAAATGCATTGTGCTGGAACAGCCGAAGCGAACAGAGCCGGGAGTGTCCCCTGTAACCCCGCTCACTCCCCGTTACCCTCCTCTTCCTCCACTTCAGCCCAGTCATGTGATGCCGGACTTCTTCCCCTCAGAAGCCCAGTTTGACTCGGTTCAGAGGCTCGCACAGGAAGTGGAGCAGCTCAAAATAGACAGTTAAGTGACGGTGCGATGTGCGAAGGCGCCCGCGCCGCGTGCTGTGAATTGTGGGATGCGGTTTCTCGGCCAGCGCCCACGCGTCCATCTCGTCCCTCTCGCTCGGCTAAATCAGTCACCTCTTCACTTCGCCATAAACAGCAGTCAGCATCAGACAGTGAAGGCAGTGCAGCCTTTCATTTTCCTCCAATTTTTTCCCCCTCTGGAATATTCCACTTTAAAGAACTGTGTGACAACCTGTCTGTGAACGCCACTATATGCAAATAGAGATTGATTGATTGATTGAGTCACTTCAGCCATCTGTCTCTCCAACACTTCCCCCCACCCACACACACACACAGGGCCTGCATGCCAGGGGTGTCCGCTGACTACAACTCCCACGCTGCATTGCAAAACCACAGAGGACAGGCTGCAGGAGATGTGGCCTCCCATCGGCCTGCCTCTCTGTGACAGCGCCTGGAGAGTGGCGGTGGAGTGACGCCCAGTCGCTAGGGGGCCTCTGATGCGTATGAATGGAACCCGCTTATCAATGACTAACATTCACATGTCAGAGACAGGGGTCCTGGACTGGAGCCATGCCCACACTGAGTAAAGGAAGCTTTTGTTCTTCTGTGTGTGTGTGTGGGGGGGAGGTGGGGAGAGAGGGAGGGAGGGGGATATTTTATCCCCGAGTAAGAGCAGGAATAAGAATTCTTTATATCTCCTGCAGAAGACTGGCTCTGTGAAAACCTGAGACCCACCTCTCAAAGGCAGCTCTGCCCTGCTGCAGCCTCCCCAGTATCACCCTGATTACAGCCACTCTAACACGAGCCTTCCCATGAGCCCCTGCTCACTCCAGCCCCTCCTCCTACCTTCACAGCTGCTGTGGCCCTCCTCGAACCCGGCGCTGCAGCTGCACTTCCCGATGGGCACCAGCCACTCCCCCTCGGCGCTGCAGTGCATCCTGGGAGGGCTGTCGGCGTCCACCTCCGAGTTGTTGACGCAGGCCCCGCGCACCTCCACCAGCGTGGCGAAGGCGGCCTCGGCCACCGTGTCGGGGAAGACGGCCAGGTTCTGCACGGTGGACAGGCAGCGCTTGTAGTACACGCGCACGGACACCAGCGCCACGCAGGCGCCCACGTCCTGGAAGGCCAGGTGGAAGCCCTTGCGGTTGAGGTGGCCGATCTCCCGCACCTCGGTGTTGAGCTTCATCTTGCGCTCGCCCAGGTCGCCCTGCGTGAAGCTCTCGTCGGCGGCGATGGTGTCGATCTTGGTGTAGCGGTCCTCGCGCGCCACGCGGCGCAGGTCCCAGTCCGACTCGGCGTACAGCAGGTTGAAGGTCTCCTTGCAGGTGCCGGCCACGCCCGGGATGCTGTTGCAGTCGCGCAGCGTGAACTGCAGCTCGATGAAGATGCGCTGCCCCGTCTGCCTCCCGATCCAGCCCGTCTGCAGCCAGTTGTTCTGGCTGGGCTCCATCACGTTGCACACCTGGTACGTCCGGATGGGCTTGTACTTCTCATCCACCCCGCTGATCTCCTCCCACTGAGCCCAGAGAGAGGGGGGAAGAAGAGAGCCAAGGGCAGGGAGAGGAGCGAAGGAGGGCAGCGGAGGAGAAAACAGGAGTGGAGACGGGAGAAGTTGAAGACAGGAGGGTTAGAGGAGAGAGCGGTGAGAGATGAGAGGGGTGTGAAAGAAAGGGGGGAGAGAGCACATGAGAGGAAATGGGGAGCGGTTGAAAAGAGAGAGGGGTGTAACAAGGTGGGAAGAGGGAAGAGCAGGATTATAAGTTTGAATCTAAAAAATATTCAGTTTCTTCCCCTCCATACCAGGAAGCAACACTTAGGACACAAACACAAAGAGTGTCTACAGAAAAAAGTACATCTAACAAATAAACACTGCACAACCCTCCAGGGAAAACGCATGGCACTAAGTAAACAACCCTTATGACTGAACACAGAGTCTAAATATACCTGCATTCAATCCACATGACTTCACACAAAAGTTGGAGCAAGTTACGTCTCCTGGTAAACAATGCATGTTCCTGTGCAGAAAGTGCAGGCAGGTCCCTCCATGAGCAAAGCCTGCACCTCTGGAGAAAGTGCACGCTTCCTCCCTGCGTGAGCAATGTGCCCGTGCAGAGGGTGACCTTACAGGGCGGCTCCAGACGAGCGAGGCAAAAAGTGTGAGCATGTGCGCGCTGGCACATAACTCATGTCTGGGCATGTGCGCGAGAGGGGAGGTGTGCGTACGTCTCCACGGAGCATGCTCACAAAAAAAAGAGCCAGAGGCACCTGGGAACTCTGCAGAGTGGATTTAATCAGTGGCAGGTCCTGAATTAACAAGGTAAATAAATAACAGCTTGCAGAGAGGCAAAAGAAAGAAAAAAAACACCCACACACACGCACACACAAACACACCCGCATGCACACACACACACACACGCACACGCACACACAAACACACCCGCATACACACACCCAAACCACACACAGCCACACCACACACACACACACACACACACACATGCGCGCACACAAACACACCCGCACACATGCACACACCCACACACACACAAACATCACACACACCCACACACACGCACACACAAACACACCCGCATACATGCACACACACATACACCCAAACCACACACACCACACACAACACACAAACCACTCAACACCAACACCACACACACCCAAAACCACACACACCAACACAGCACACACAACACACCCGCACATGCACACACACACACCCAAACCACACACACCACACCACACGCACACGCACATGCACACACACACCCGCATACATGCACACACACATACACCCAAACCACACACACACACACACACACACACACACACCACACGCACACACACACCCGCATACACGCACACACACATACACCCAAACCACACACAGCCACACCACACACACACACACACACACACCCACACCACACACACACACACGTTCCCCTGGAGTACTGGCAGTGCAGAGACGGTGGCGTTGCGTGCGCTGTGTCATTTCTGCAGTAATGGGAGAGTGCATTTCTCCAGCTGCAGTCCGTTGAGCTGGAATCCGCACTGTGGCTGCGGCTGTGCAAGGGCTGCTTTAATGGCTCAATCTGGGCATTCTACAGCAGGCTGAGCTGCTCAGGATTACCCCATTTACTCCTTTGTTGATGCTGTCTATTTTTGGAGGGACGGGGGTAGTGGGGCTGGAGAGAGGGGGTGTGGCCAGCTGTCTAATCTGAACCCATTTGGACTGAGCTCTCTGGAGCACAGCCCAAATTGTTAAACGCATCAGCAGTGAGACTAAGGGCATGCACACAGTACACCGCCACAGCACACACACCACACACACACACACACACCACACACACACGCACCACACACGCACCACACACGCACCACACACGCACCACACACGCACCACACACACACCACACACGCACACACACGCGCACACACACGCGCACACACACGCGCACACACACACACACACACGCACACACACCACACACACCACACACACGCACAGACGCACAGCACAGATACATGTTTCTAGCGCTATCTGATATGAGCTGAAGGAAACGTACTCCATTGGCAGGGTGTGAAGTCCAGCCCAGCTCTGCCTGAGACTCTTTTGAGTTCAGCAGCACAACTGGAAGAGAAGGAAAGAGGAGAGGTGTTAGAAACCAAACAGCAGCACCCAAAATACTGTCCCTTACACGGTTAAGATATCACAGATATGCACGCGCACACACACACACACACACGTGCACACACACACACTCACCTGCATATACATAAGTACAGACAATTTCACACGCACGCGTACACACACAGCACAAAGAGTGAAGAACACAGCAAAACACAAGCACTAAACTTAAAGGAATAACAGTAACGTGAGCGAATATAAATTCATTATCCTGTAAAGCGACAGTCCATGAACACCACATTTGCTCAACGCTCAGCAAAATTTCAGAAATGCACATTAATCAAGAATAAAAACAATTACATTTTTGTAAAATTGGTACAAATTAACTGTGCCCTGAACACCGATGCAATCTAATCAGCACACACACAGAAAGCAGCTGCTGGCACCCACTGGTCCCATCTCTGTGAAGGCAAATGAATTCAGCTGCCTGTGCCAGGACCCCTCCCACACACTCTCTCTCAGCCACTCACTTACTCACACACTAACATGCACACACACACACACACACACACACACACGCTCACACACACACACACACACACACAGAGGTACAACAGAGCAGACAAAGGTACAAATTCTAGCTTTGTATAGAAGCATAATGTAGACCAAGAATAATGCATTGTGGTCAGTGGGTGGTTAGTGAGATCAGCAACATGGACTGCGGCTGTGTAGCCATACCTCAGCACCATGGACAGCAGTTGTGTAGCTATACCTCAGCACCATGGACAGCAGTTGTGTAGCTATACCTCAGCACCATGGACAGTGGCTGTGTAGCTATACCTCAGCACCATGGACAGCAGTTGTGTAGCTATACCTCAGCACCATGGACAGTGGCTGTGTAGCTATACCTCAGCACCATGGACAGCGGTTGTGCACTGTTGTTCCAGCACCATGCATAGTAGCCACGTAGAGAGGTAAACTAATGACTCTGTCCATATTTGAACAGAGACGCACCAGCGCCACAGACAGCAGCACGTGTGTGCCCGGCCCCGCCAGGACCACAGCCAGGGCCCCTGGGCACAGCGACATCAGAACTGAGGACAGCACACGGCGAGTAAACTCCAGCCCAACAACAGACACAATACCTTTCTTCACCTAATGAATTCAGCACTTTTCTCCCTTCACGCGCACACAAAACTCAGAGCCCCGAGCCTCGCCTCTGTCAACCGCAGATAACATGCAGGCATTCGCACTGCAGTTGAGAGAAATGTACGAAGAGAAGAATTTACATCCACAGAAGCCCGCTGGCAGAGAAGAGGGTGAGGGAGGGGGAGAGGGGAGGGGGGAGGGGGGGGGGGAGAGAGAGAGAGAGAGAGAGAGAGAGAGACTCACTTTCACACCACAGACACCATCTGATGGTCCGGTGTGGGTGTTACGAGGGGGTGGGGTATGGAGAGGGAGGGGGGTGGAGCTGGGGTAGAGAGGTCATCCAAGACATCAGCATGTGCTGTAATCACCCTGCAGGGGACTTTAATACTTGCACTACTGCCTTTAACGGTTCAATCTGCAACGGAACGGTAAACCATGATGCGCGCTAATGAAATGAAACATGGCGCCCAATATGGCGGGTTCCGGATGTCGGCTGCCCCTCCCATAAAACTCACGGGCAGCTGTCCCCCCCCCCCACCCACCTCCTCACTGTGTCAGGCGTGGGCCGCTGCCACTGTAAAATAAGTTCTGCACACACTCGTGCCCGCACAGTCGGGGGGTTTGTGCGGGCCTGCGGAACGCTGAGCGTTGTCATTCACAGGGCGACGCGTCGCCGAGCAGCTGCCTGCTGCACCTGCAAACGCCCGCGGCAACCAGCTTCGCCACGGCAACAACAACAACTTCAAACACGTGCAGTCCTGGTCAACGGCCAATGAGACGCAGCGAAAGGAGCGCTGCGCTGCAGCTGTGCGCCCGCGTGCTCTCCTGCGTGGGACAGAGCGGGGGCCCCGCTCTACTCTACTCGCTGATTTAGCGCCCGAGCCGCCCTCCAAAAAGCCAGGAACAGACCGAGCGCAGGAGGGGACTTTGCGTCTCTACGCGCCTCCTCACGCGTGAGGTCTGGGAGTCGACGTCGCTCCCTGACATGAAGACTTCACAGCTATAGATTTTTAAAAATACTTCAAATATCTTAAAGTGGCAATCGCTTCATTATTTGCCCATATATTGTGTAGTGATGCAAAATGCTGATGTTATTATTTTGTCAGTATATTGCAGCATATTGCTTTTACAGAAGTGTTTCCCTGCTCTCCTTCCCAGCAGAGGAGAAGGGGAACAGCGACCCTGAAACAAGGTGCAGGGAATGTCCCGGTCAAACCGCCGTGCCCGTCTGGAGCCACCGGCTTCCCCCTTCAGCGGGAGCTTCAGGCAGCCGCGGGCGCTCTCTGGTAAATGGCGAAAGAAGCGCAGTTTGAATAGCAGCTGAATAACATATAAAAGCACATGTAAATTTGGGAGAGTCTCGAGTGCTCCAGCCCAGTCCTGCCCTGTCCCATCTCTTAGCCCTATAGAGCTCCCCTGATAAAAGCAGCTCAGGAGCATTCAGCCCCCCGCTCCACCTTTACATATTTACACACCGTGCTCATACCAGGAAGAGAACCCAATCATGACCTGGTTACATTTCAGTTGTTCATTCACATAAATTCACAAGACAGCAGACACCTACTGAAAACTGAATACGAGGGCCGGCACTGTTCAGGGCTGTGACTACTATGTGAATCAGCTCAGCCTCAGAATGTCCTAATATTCCCAGTATAATTAAAGTATATATCGAAAGTATATACAGAACCCTCAATGAGTCATCCTAAAACACTGCCAATGGAAACCGCTCTGTCAAAAACAAATTTGGCACAGGCCATCAACAACGACAGGAAAATTACTGCCACTGCAAAGCCTTGATTGTAAGACGTGTTCATCCAATCAATGAACAGAACCTCCCACCGGCTCACACTCATTTGAGCCATCGTTTGAACAGCTGCCACCAGAATACTGAGCGAGGGTTGGGTTCGCACTTTGCAGTCATAGAAACCCATCCAGTGTCCAGCCTCAGCAGCAAGCAGCACTGCCCGACA
>NC_057940.1:24516005-24521005 GCF_018555375.3 Anguilla rostrata
CACTGCTCCCCTGTGCCCACTGCTCCTCTGTGCCCACTGCTCCTCTGTGCCCACTGCTCCTCTGTGCCCACTGCTCCTCTGTGCCCACTGCTCCTCTGTGCCCACTGCTCCCCTGTGCCCACTGCTCCTCTGTGCCTACTGCTCCCCTGTGCCTACTGCTCCTCTGTGCCCACTGCTCCCTGTGCCCACTGCTCCTCTGTGGCCACTGCTCCTCTGTAAATACTGCTCCTCTGTGCCTACTGCTCCTACCCACTGCTCCCCTGTATCCACTGCTCCTCTGTGCACACTGCTCCTCTGTACCCACTGCTCCCCTGTACCCACTGCTCCTCTGAGCCCACTGCTCCCCTATGCACACTGCTCCTCTGTGCCCACTGCTCCTACCCACTGCTCCCCTGTGCCCACTGCTCCTCTGTGCCCACTGCTCCTCTGTACCCACTGCTCCCCTGTACCCACTGCTCTCCTGTGCACACTGCTCCTCTGTGCCCACTGCTCCTACCCACTGCTCCCCTGTGCCCACTGCTCCCCTGTGCCCACTGCTCCTCTGTGCCCACTGCTCCTACCCACTGCTCCCCTGTGCCCACTGCTCCTCTGTGCCCACTGCTCCTCTGTACCCACTGCTCCCCTGTACCCACTGCTCTCCTGTGCACACTGCTCCTCTGTGCCCACTGCTCCCCTGTACCCACTGCTCCCCTGTGCCCACTGCTCCCCTGTGCCCACTGCTCCTCTGTGCCCACTGCTCCCCTGTGCCCACTGCTCCTCTGTGCCCACTGCTCCTCTGTGCCCACTGCTCCTCTGTACCCACTGCTCCTCTGTACCCACTGCTCCTCTGTTCTGGGCTCTGACCTCTTGACCTCTGTGGGTCCCAGTTTAATACTGTACCCCTATAGGGCAGCATGCATGGACATGAACAAGGCACACATTCGTATATAATGCGCACACACACACATGCATGCAAGATACACGTACTCTCATGTTCATGCATTCATACACACGCATGTGCATACAAGAGCAAGTATTAGACAAAAGTGCTCACACACACACAAAGCCTTCATATTCATACACGCTTAAAACTATTAAATTACGCATATAAACATACACACTCAGGCATAAACACATAAGCATAGACACATAAACACTCAAATACACATGCAAGCAAGCACATAAACATACATAAACACACAGGCATGAGCACAAACAGACAGACGCACGCAGACGCACGCGCACACACACACACGCACGCACAAACCCACGCTGGCCCCTGGGCGATCATCATTAATTATCGAGCTAATGCAATAAATAATGCAGACAAATCTGAAATTTTAATTCTGCAAAACCTTACAATTTACAATTCAGTAATTAATGGAATCAAAGCAGAATCCTAATGAAAGATAAAGCGATTGTTTCTATTGATGGCAAACCCCTTCAGCCAAATAGAACCAATCATCCTCTGCGCACACATACACACACACGCATACGTGCACACACACGCACATGCACACACACATGCTCGCATGCACACACACACACGCACAGGCACAAACACAGGCATGCACGCACAAACACACACACACACACACACAAGCGAGCACGCACACACGGACACACTCACAAACCATCCGAGGAGGAATGACCCTTTTCGTTTTCATTTGTCATCACCACAAATCTTTGTCGTAATTGTCTCATTTCATTCCTTCCTCAATTGTTTATTTACTTATCTGCATGTTGATAATGGAAAGTATTAATCCAGTAATTCATTGTTTAATATAGCAAATTCAACTAATTATGCAGATGTGAAGCAAAATGGCTCCAGTCAGGGCTTGTTAGAATTTAATTATGTGGCCTAATTACCTCTCTCCTGCTGCATGTTAAACTGTCCAGTGTGCCCAAGTTTAGTGTGGTGGTTAAAAACAGTGTATTAAGGGCTTCCTAAAGGTGGGGGGTGGGGGGTGGGGGGGCAGTGGAGGGGAACAGCAGCCTTCTCCAGCAGCTCACAGAACCATATTATTGTGCCCTGTGGAATCAGGGCTATGGAGAAATGGAGGATATGAAGCTGGAGACCTGGCGCCCACAAGATTCAACCAAGTTTGGATCTACAGCAACTGAAGCTTCTCCGCCTCTCACAGCGTGCGCCTCACTGCGAGGGTTAGGGTTAGGGTTAGGTTTAGAGTTAGGGTTAGGGTTAGGCCCCTGAAGCTTCTCTGCCTCTCACAGCGAGCGCCTCACTGCGAGGGTTAGGGTTAGGGTTAGGTTTAGAGTTAGGGTTAGGGTTAGGCTCCTGAAGCTTATCTGCCTCTCACAGCGTGCGCCTCACTGCGAGGGTTAGGGTTAGGGTTAGGGTTAGGGTTAGGCTCCTGAAGCTTCTCCGCCTCTCACAGCGTGTGCCTCACTGCGAGGGTTAGGGTTAGGGTTAGGGTTAGGGTTAGGCTCCTGAAGCTTCTCCGCCTCTCCCAGCGAGCGCCTCACTGCGAGGGCACGCCGGGCTCCCTGTGTCCACCGGCCCGCAGGCTCAGCCCTGCCCCCGTGATTTAAAACTCCTTAATCACCGCCTAATGAAAGTGCCACCTCGGGTTTATTTGCTGGTTTGTAGCCGCCTCCTGACTGGAGAAAGCCAGCAGCTCCAGGTCTCGTTTCTGAGAGCTTTGTCTCACCCCAAGGTGACGGGTGACGCACAGATTCCACAGGTATTACCTGTTTTATAGCCCAGTGAAACACAGATAAAGCAAGCTGTAATACAGTTCCCCAAGTTCCCTAAGAACTTAGCGTGCATATTTATTTTTACAGGATATTTTAACTGGAATTAATTGGAGTGAGAGTTATTGTGACATTTGTTTTTGTAAAAAACTTGCCTTTTTCTGCAAGCAGTTGTACTAGGACAGAATAATATCATTTCCCCATTTTTTAAGCACACAGCAGAGCGTGATAGCTTGTGCTGTTTATTTTATGCAGCTTTCTCTGCTCATTCTTATAAAGGGTTTGACTGAGGCCACTGTGTGTACATGTACAAACACACACACAAACACATACACACACACACGCACACCCACAAGCACACATGCAAAAAACCTCAAGTAATGAGCACACAGTAGTGCTGTAAATAGATGCACAGGATATATACGTGCCTGTTGAAAAAATCTCTGAGTGTTACATAAACTCAGTAAACACAGAACTGCGTTCCAGTCCCCCACAGTTTGAGTGCAGTTACAGCCGCCTTATCCTCTCTCATCTGCCCATCTGTCCTGCTCATCTAAAATCCTCCCTTTCATTCTCATCAGTGTACACACACACACGCACACCGCACACCGCACACCGCACGCGCACGCGCACGCGCACGCGCACACGCACACGCACACGCACACGCACACGCACACGCACACGCACACGCACTATCCCATGCACAGTCATGCCCTGCAGTACTGAGCGTGTTTCATTCCGGCCCACAGACGCGCTAAAGAGCTCAGATGGTTCAGAGGCCGCTGAGGGAGCGCTGGACTGCCCCCTCCTCCCCCTGCAGGTCAGGGGTCAGGGGCTCAAGGTCCTCCCCGGGCCTCTGTCATGTCCCATTACCCGCCCCCCTGGCAAAGGTCAGAGGTCATCTCCACGGGGAGCCCAATCAACAGCGCGGGCGCGTGGCAGCACAGAAGCCGTTACCACGGCCCCGACCACGCGGCCGACAAGAGCCGGCGCTTCTGCCCCGCCCCCGTCTCCCAACGGCACACCGGGGACGACCGCGTCCTTCACCCAGTCCCCGCTAGAGAGTGCGCCGGTTAAAGGGGATCGATACGACCCAGGTTAAGAAATGAGCATCACGCGAGCAGGCCGAGGGGAACCAATCAGGAGCCAAAGGAATGCGACTGAAAGAGAGGCTCAGCCGTGCTCCTGTGCCAAGATGCAGCATGACGACGGGACCCGACGGAAGCTTGAGCGCCTAGTGGCTCGGTCACCGTAGCCTATGAAATGAAGCGTGCTGTCAGGAGGCCACTGGGTTTCAAGTGAAATAAAAGGAATTCCTGTCACCCCCTCTGCTTCCTGTCCCGAGAGGCCTCGTGGTTCTGCCCTCCTCCCTCCCTCACCCGCCCGTCAGCACACCCCTCCCCTCGCTCCCTTACTAAGGGCTAAATCACCGGATTGATTTGTGCCTTACAGCACAGCCAATGTTCAGCTGACCAGGCCCGGCAAGATCCCCCTTCGGCCCTCCTCCTCCATGCCCTTTCTGTCACTCAGACCCAGGAAATTAACCAATGAACATCCATCAGAGTCCAGGGGTCAGCCCCCCGAGGCTCAAATGGGAGGAGCTGAGGCCCAAGCTGTTGGCATGTAGGTAATCAGGGTGAAACACACCTCTTCACAGGTGTCATTTCCATGCATGTGAAAGCATTCGATTTACCCACAATCACCCTGGGAGGAACAGGCCGGGGTTTAGAGATCAGAGCCGGAATCGGCCTGTTAATATCCGATCTCAGAACTGAAAAGCGAGACGACGCTGGGCTCGCTGCAGGCCGATAGATCCGGGGCGAGACTTCCTGTTCCTCACACCGCTTCTCTCTCTCTGCTCTGCTTTGTCATGGTGTGAGATTCCCATCCCTGCCAAGCTCAAATCATGTCAGTGTATTCCTGGGCTGTGTTGGGGGGGGGGGGGGGTGTCAGCGTATCTCCCCTGATCCCAGAGCTCAGAGAAAAGCCCTCTGCGCACGGCATCGCTAATGAACTCTGCGCATAACCCCCATAACACACCGAGCACAGCGGGATTTCACTGGGCCACCGGGACCATTTAAGAAGGTCCTGTTCACGGGTCGCTCCACCCACGGACGGGAGGGGCCTCCCCCCCCAGCCAGGGTCCGCGTGGGCTTTACACAGGTGGAGGGGGAGCAGAAAGAGGAGGACAAACCGGCGGAGACGGAGAGCGAAGGGACGGCGGTGAGTAAAGCAAGCGAGCGCTTCACAGACAGGAGGAGCGTCAGTGCTCAGCGGCGTATAAACGAGCGATTGAGCCTGGCCGGCTC